>NW_022095772.1:0-107675 GCF_006542625.1 Nomascus leucogenys | reverse complement strand
GTGCTTGTGTTACAGGAAAGGGGTTCGGATCTAGCCCCCGAGAGAGAGGGTTCTTGGATCTCACGCAAGAAAGAATTCAGGGCGGCCAGGCGCGGTGGCTCACGCCTGTAATCCCAGCACTTTGGGAGGCTGAGGTGGGTAGATCACGAGGTCAGGAGTTCAAGACCAGCCTGGCCAATGTGGTGAAACCCTGTCTCTACTAAAAATACAAAAATTAGCCAGGTGTGGTGCCGCACGCCTGTAGTCCCAGCTACTCGGGAGGCAGAGGCATGAGAATGGCATGAACACGGGAGGCAATACTTGCAGTGAGCGGAGACCATGCCACTGCACTCCAGCCTGGGGGACAGAGAGAGTCCATCTCAAAAAAAAAAAAAAAAATTCAGGGTGAGTCGGCAGTGCAAAGCCAAAGCAAGTTTATTACAGAAATAAAATAGTGAAAGAATAGCTACTCCAGAGGCCGGGTGTGGTGGCTCATGCTTATAATCCCAGCACTTTGGAAGGTCGAGGTGGACAGATCACCTGAGGTCAGGAGTTCAAGACCAGCCTGGACAACATGGTGAAACCCTATCTCTACTAAAAATACAAAAATTAGCCAGGCGTGGTGGTGCATGCCTGTAGTCCCAGCTACTCTGATGCTGAGGCAGTAGAACTGCTTCAACTTGGGAGACGGAGGTTGCAGTGAGCCGAGATGGCGCCACTGAAATCCAGCCTGGGAGACAGAATGAGACTCCGTCTCAAAAAAAAAAAAAAAAAAAAAAAAAATTCAGAGTGAGCAAGTTTACTATGAAAGTAAAATAGTGAAAGACTAGCTCCTCCAGAGGCCAGGCACAGTGGCTCGTGCCTATAATCCCAGCACTTTGGGAGCCTGAGGCAGATGGATCACCTGAGGTCAGGAGTTTGAGACAAGCCTGGCCAACACGGTGAAACCCCATATCTACTAAAAATACAAAAATTAGCCAGGTGTGGCGGTGGGCGCCTGTAGTCCCAGCTACTCGGAGGCTGAGGCAGTAGAATCGCTTGAACCTAGGAGACAGAGGTTGCAGTGAGCCGAGATGGCACCACTGTATTCCAGCCTGGGTGACAGAGTGAGACTCCGTCTCCAAAAAATAAATAAATAAGTCAACCAAGAGGTCTCTTTGGCTGGCCCGAAGGACCCCATTCTTTTTCTATTCCAGAGACTATAAGAAGGTGAGAGTCCCATGTTTCTCTAAATTCCTTGCTTCGTGTCACATCATAAAATATAATCTATTGATTGAGATTATTTTAAGTGAAATACAATATGAAATAATTTATTCTAAACTGCTATATTATGAAGCGTCTCATAATTTATTTTTGTTATTGCAAGAAGAGTAAAATGATGCAAACACAAATTTTTTAGTATAATGTCATCTTTAATTTCTTTTAAATATCTGATAATTTTAGGCAAGTACTGAAAATCTCTAAACCTCACCTTCCTCATCTGTGATATGAGGAAGGTTATACTATGAGTAGGAAAGCCCTTTTAATATTAGCCCTAGATCGAGATTACAGCCAGGTAGACAGGTAATGGCATTAATGAACAAGGAGGGCTCACTTTTCTTTGACTTGATTTCCTCGTTTACAGTGCATTTGCTTCCCTTCTTTCATGTGTTGTTTTATTACTCAGTATTTCTAAAATAGTTCAACTGTTTTGGTTATATCGAGTGACTTAATTCTGTTGTTAATTTAAACAGGAGTTTAGGCCTGTTACTGGTTATAATATTGTTGGTGTGATATATTCTCAGAGCTTTTCTACCTGCTTTCTCAGCAATGAGGTAACTTGCTGCAACCACGGCGGGGAGTACAGTACTCATACCTATAGTGGACTATGGGCTATTTATAGAATTTCTGCTCTATATTCGAGTGACCTAGGTAAAACTGAGGCTACAGTTTTCCTATATGTTACCTTTTTCAGGTTTTTTAATTAATAGGACAAACCTAGCTTCATGGAATGAATTGGCTAATATTTCATCTTTGTCCCTGCTGTGAGAAAATTAATGCAATAGATACCCTGAAAATTTGTAGTTTTCATCATAATATCATTTGTTGTTGAAACATTTTTTGGAATGTTTGTGCATCTTCTTTCTTGAACCTGAAGATAGAGATTGTCAGAAATGCTCTTTGTTGATGTGTACCTTGGGAAATTTCACTCTTTAGAAACACCACTTTACAGCAATAAGGAAAATAACGCCCAGTTCATTTGTTGATTGCTGCGATATATACAAGTAGAATAGCAGAAGACAAATTATTTGAGGGGAATTTCGTATTTATTGATAATTCTTTGTCTGTTTTCTTTTTTATAAGGCTATGAAAATTTTAGTAAGTTATATTTTGTCTTTTATAATAACTTTTCTTCATAAACGTATTTTGGGATCTAGTTAATGAAATAGATGACTTATGGAGTTTTTTCAAATTTTTGAACAAATTGCAATCATATATAATTATAGGGTACACAGCATTAATATGGTATGTATACATACAGTGTGGAACAATTAAATCAAGATAACGAACATATTCATCATCATAAGTATTTATCATTTATTTCTCTTGTATAATTGCAACCTGGTATCATTTGACCAACATCTCTGGGGCCCTCAACCCTCAGCCTCTGATGACCACTATTTCACTCTCAGCTTCAATGAATTCAACTTTTTTAGATAAAATGTATGAGTGAGATCATGTAATATTCATCTTTCTATGCCTGGCTTATTTCACTTAGCGTAATGTCCTTCAGGTTCATCCATGTTGTCAAAAACGACTGGATTTCACTCTTTTTTAAGGCTGAAGAGTGTTACATTTTCTTTATCCATTCATCTGTTGATTGACACAGGTTGATTCCATATCTTGGCTATTGTGAATAATGCTGTAATAAACCTGGGAGTGATTATATCGTTTCAGTGTACTGATTTCATGTACTTTAAATAGATACCCAGTATTGGGATAGGTGGATCATGTGGTAGCTTTATTTTAATGTTTTAATTTTAATTTTATATTTTATTTATTTATTTATTTATTTATTTATTTATTTATTTTGAGATGGAGTCTCTCTCTGTCACCCAGACTGGAGTGTAGTGGCGCGATCTTGGCTCACTGCAACCTCCGCTTCCCGGGCTCAAGCAGTTCTTCTGTCTCAGCCTCCCAAGTAGCTGAGACTACAGGTGCTTGCCACCATGCCTGGCTAATTTTCGTATTTTTCAGAGACAGGGTTTCACTATGTTGGCCAGCCTGGTCTAGAACTCCTGACCTCGTGATCCACCTGCCCTGGCCTCCCAAAGTGCTGGGATTACAGGCATGAGCCACCGCACCCGGCCTGTTGTTATTTTTTAATAATTTCAAGTTTTATTTTAGATTCAGGGGTACATGTGCAATATACATGCATATATTGTGTGATGCTGAGGTTTGGAATACAAATAATCCTGCCACCCAAATAAAGAGCACAGTACACAACAGTTAGTTTTTCGACACTTGTTTCCTTCCCTCATGTCTCCTTCTGTTAGACCTGAGTGCCTTTTGTGGCCATCTTTTTGTTCATGAGTACCCAATATTTAGGTCCCACAAGAGAGAGCATGCGGTATTTGTTTTTTTTTTCCTGTGTTTATTCATTAAAGATAATGGTCCAGCTGCATCCATGTTGCTGCAAATGACATGATTTCATTCTTTTTTATGGTTTCATAGTATTCCATTGTGTATATATACCACATTTTCTTTATCCAGTCCACCTTTGATGGGGAACTAGGTTGATTCTATGTCTTTGCTATTGTGAATAGTGCTGTGATGAATATACAAGTGCATATGGCTTTTTGGTAGAATGATTTATTTTCTTTTGGATATATACCCCACAATGGGATTGCTGGGTTGAATGGTATTTCTGTTTAAAGTTCTTTGAGAAATCTCCAAACTGCTTTCCACAGTAGCTGATCTTACTTGCATTCCCACCAATAGTATTTAAACATTCACTTTTTTTTCTTTTTTTTAAGTTATACTTTAAGTTTTAGGGTACATGTGCACAACGTGCAGGTTTTTTACACATGTATACATGTGCCATGTTGGTGTGCTGCACCCATTAACTCATCATTTAACATTGGGTATATCTCCTAATGCTATCCCTCCCCCTCCCCCCACCCCACAACAGGCCCTGGTGTGTGATAAACGTCACTTTTCTCTGCAGCCTCACAAACATCTCTTGTTTTTGCCTTTTTAGTAATAGCCATTCTGACTGCGTGAGATGGTATCTCACTATGATGTTGATTTGCATTTCTCTGATGTTTAGTAATGTCGAGCACTTTTTCATATGTTTCTTGGCCAGTTATATATCTCCTTTTGAAAAGTGTCTGTTTATGTTATTTGCCCACTTTTTAATGGGGTTATTTGTTTTTTGCTTTTGAACTGATTCAGTTCCTTATAGATTATGGATATTAGACCTTTGTCAGATGCACAGTTTGCAAATATTTGCTCCCATTCTATAGGTTGTCTGTTTACTCTGTTAATAGTTTCCTTTGCTGTGCAGAGCCCCTTTGGTTTAACTGGTCCCACTTGTCACTTTTTTCTTTTTGTTGCAATTGATTTTGAGGACTTAAACATAAATTCTTTCCCAAGGCCAATGTCCAAAATGGTGATTCCTAGGTTTTCCTCTAGAATTCTTATAGATTGGGACTTTATATTTAAGTCTTTAATCCATCTTGAGTTAATTTTTGTATGTGGTGAAAGTTAGGGGTCTAGTTTTAATTGTCTGCAAATGACTAGCCAAGTATCATAGTATCATTTATTGAATACGGAATCCTTTCTCCATTGCTTATTTTTGTTGACTGTGTTGAAGATTAGATGGCTGTAGTTATACAGCTTTATTTCTGGATTCTCTATTCTGTTCTGTTGGTCTTTGTGTCTGTTTTTGTGCCAGTACCATCCAATTTTGGTTCCTGTAGCCTTATAGTACAGTTTGAAGTCAGGTAATACAGCGCCTCCAGCTTTTTTTTTTTTTTTTTTTTTTTTTTGCTCAGGAGTCATTCAGTTATTTGGGCTTATTTTTGGTTACATATGAATTTTAGAAAAGTTTTTTTATAATTCTTTGAAAAATAGCATCAGTAATGTGGTAGAAATAGCATTCAATCTGTAGATTGCTTTGGGCAGTAAGTCCATTTTAACTATATTGATCCTTCCAATCAATGAGCATACAATGTTTTTCCATTTGTTTGTGTCATCTATGATTTCTTTCAGCAGTGTTTTATAGATCTCCTTGTATAGATCTTTCACCCCCTTGGTCAGATGTATTATTAGGTATTTTATTTTTCTGTGGCTATTGTAAATAGGACTGCCTTCTTGATTTCACTCTCAGTATGAACATTATTGGTGTTTAGAAATGCTACCAATTTTCATCATTGATTTTTGTATCTTGAAACTTTACTGAAGTCATTTATCAGTTTACAGCAAATCTCTAGGATGCAGCAACAACATTGTTAAGAGGAAAGTTTATAATGCTAAACACCTACCTCAAAAATTAGAAAGATTCCAAATTGCTGGGTGCAGTGGCTCATACCTGTAATTCTAGCACTTTGGGAGGCTGAGGTGGGTGGATTGCCGGAGGTCATGAGTTCGAGACAAGCCTGGCCAACATTCTGAAACCCCATCTCTACAAAAATACAAAAAAATTAGTCAAACATGGTGGCACACTCCTATAGTCTCAGCTACTAGGGAGGCTGAGACAGGAGAATTTATTGAACCCATGAGGCGGAGGTTGCAGTGAGCTGAGATCCTGCCACTGCACTCCAGCCTGAATGACAGAGCAAGACTGTCTCAAAAAAAAGAAAAAAGAAAAAAGAAAAAATCGCAAACTTCACACATTGAGGCAGTAGAAAAACTACATTTGCTGAGGAGTGCTTTACTTCCAACTATGTGGTCAATTTTGGAATAAGTGCAATGGGGTGCTGAGAAGAATGTATATTCTGTTGATTTGGGGTGGAGAGTTCTGTAGATGTCTATTAGGTCTGCTTGCTGCAGAGCTGAGTTCAATTCCTGGATATCTTTTTAAATCTTCTGTCTCATAGATCTGTCTAATATTGACAGTGGGGTGTTAAAGTCTCCCATTATTATTGTGTGGGAGTCTAAGTCTCTTTGTAGGTCTCTAAGGATTTGCTTTATGAATCTGGGTGCTCCTGTATTGGGTGCATATATATTTAGGATGGTTAGCTCTTCTTGTTGAATTGATCCTTTTACCATTATGTAATGGCCTTCTTTGTCTTTTTTGATCTTTGTTGGTTTAAAGTCTGTTTTATCAGAGACTAGGATTGCAACCCCTACTTTATTTTGTTTTCCATTTGCTTGGTAAATCTTCCTCCATCGCTTTATTTTGAGCCTATGTGTATCTCTGCACATGAGATGGGTCTCCTGAATACAGCACACTGATGGGTCTTGACTCTATCCAATCTGCCAGTCTGTGTCTTTTAATTGGGGCATTTAGCCCATTTACATTTAAGGTTAATATTGTTATGTGTGAATTTGATCCTGTTATTATGATGTTAGCTGGTTATTTTGCATTGATGGTCTTTACAATTTGGCATGTTTTTGCAGTGGCTGGTACCGGTTGTTCCTTTCCATGTTTAGTGCTTCCTTCAGGAGTTCTTTTAGGGCAGGCCTGGTGATGACAAAATCTCTCAGCATTTGCTTGTCTGTAAAGGATTTAATTTCTCCTTCACTTATGAAGCTTAGTTTGGCTGGATATGAAATTTGGGTTGAAAATTCTTTTCTTTAAGAATATTGAATATTGGCCCCCACTCTCTTCTGGCTTGTAGGGTTTCTGCCAAGAGATCCACTGCTAGTCTGATGGGCTTCCCTTTGTGGGTAACCCGACCTTTCTCTCTGGCTGCCCTTAGCATTTTTTCCTTCATTTCAACCTTGGTGAATCTGACAATTATGTGTCTTGGGGTTGCTCTTCTTGAGGAGTATCTTTGTGGTATTCTCCGTATTTCCTGAATTTGAATGTTGGCCTGCCTTGCTAGGTTGGGGATGTTCTCCTGGTTAATATCCTGCAGAATGTTTTCCAACTTCGTTCCATTCTCCCCGTCACTTTCAGGTACAGCAGTCAAACGTAGATTTGGTCTTTTCACATAATTCCATATTTCTTGAGGCTTTGTTCGTTTCTTTTTACTCTTTTTTCTCTGAACTTCTCTTCTTGTTTCATTTCATTAATTTGATCTTCAATCACTGATACCCTTTCTTCCACTTGATTGAATCGGCTACTGAAGCTTGTGCATGCGTCACATAGTTCTAGTGCCATGGTTTTCAGCTCCATCTGGTTACTTAAGGTCTTCTCTACACTGTTTATTCTAGTTACCCAATCACCTAATCTTTTGTTCAAGATTTTTAGCTTCCTTGAGATGGGTTGGAACATCCTCCTTTAGCTCAGAGAAGTTTGTTATTACTGACTTTCTGAAGCCTACTTCTGTCAAATTGTCAAAGCAACAATGGTGCTGGGAAAACTGGCTAGCCATATGTAGAAAGCTGGAACTGGATCCCTTCCTTACACCTTACACAAAAATTAATTCAAGATGGATTAAAGATGTAAATGTTAGACCTAAAACCATAAATCCCTAGAAGAAAACCTAGGCAGTACCATTCAGGACATAGGCATGGGCAAGGACTTCATGTCTAAAACACCAAAAGCAATGGCAACAAAAGCCAAAATAGACAAATGGGATCTAATTATACAAAAGAGTTTGTGCATGGGGAAAGAAACTACCATCAGAGTGTACAGGCAACCTACAGAATGGAAGAAAATTTTTGCAGTATACCCATCTGATAAAGGGCTAATATCCAGAATCTACAAAGAACTTAAATTCACAAGAAAGAAAAATCAAACAACCCCATCAAAAAGTGGGCAAAGGATATGAGCAGACACTTTTCTAAACAAGACATTTGTGCAGCCAACAGACACATGAAAAAATGCTCATCATCACTGGTCATCAGAGAAATGCAAGTCAAAAGCACAGTAAGATACCATCTCACACCCGTTAGAATGGCCATCATTAAAAAGTCAGGAAACAACAGGCACTGGAGAGGATGTGGAGAAATAGGAACGCTTTTACACTGTTGGTGGGACTATAAACTAGTTCAACCATTGTGGAAGACAGTGTGGCAATTCCTCAAGGATCTAGAATGAGAAATACCATTTGACCCAGTGATCCCATTACTGGGTATATACCCAAAGGATTATAAATCATGCTAGTATAAAGACACATGCACACGTATGTTTATGACGGCACTATTCACAATAGCAAAGACTTGGAACCCACCCAAATGTCCATCAATGATAGACTGGATTAAGAAAATGTGGCACATATACACCATGGAATACTATGCAGCCACAAGAAAACGACGAGTTCATGTCCTTTGTAGAGACATGGATGAAGCTGGAAACCATCATTCTGAGCAAACTGTCACAAGGACAAAAAACCAAACACCACATGTTCTCACTCGTAGGTGGGAACTGAACAATGAAAACACTTGGAGACAGGATGGGGAACATCACACAGTGGGGCTTGTCATGGGGTTGGGGGATGGGGGAGGGATAGCATTAGGAGAAATACCTAATGTAAATGATGAGTTAATGGGTGCAGCAAGCCAACACAGCACATGTATACATATGTAACAAACCTGCACGTTGTGCATATGCATCCTAGAACTTAAAAGTATAATTTAAAAAAAAAGAAAAACTAGGAAAACTAACCCAAAAGCTAGCAGAAGAAAATAAATTACTAAAATAAGAGCAGAACTGAATGAACTTGAAACTCAAAAATATATGCAAAGAATCAACCAAACCAAAACTTGGTTTTTTGAAAAGATAAACAAGATTGATAGACTACTAGCTAGACTAAGAAAGAAAAAAGGAGAGAATATACAAATAAGCACAATCAAAATCACTAAATGTGGCATTACAACTGATCCCACAGAAATACAAAGGATCCTAAGAGAAGTTTATGAAGACCTGTGCACAAGAACTAGAAAATTTAGAGAATGTGGATAAATTCCTGGAAGCACACAACCTCTCAAGATTGAATCAGGAAGAAATTGAATTCCTGAACAGATCAATATTGATTTCAAAAATTAAATAAGTAATAAAAAACCTACTAACAAAAGCCATGGGCCAAAAGAATTCACAGCCAAATTCTACCAGATATACAAAGAAGAGCTGTTAACAATTATACTGATTGTATTCCAAAAAATCAAGGAGGAAAGACTCCTTCATAACACACTCTTGGAAGCCAGCATCACTGTGATACCAAAAGCTGGAAGAGACACATTGAAAAAAGAAAACTATAGGCCAATATTCCCGATGAACATAGATGTAAAAATCCTTAATAAAATAGTAGAAAACTGAATCCAGTAGCACATCAAAATGCTAATTCACCATGATCAAGTAGGCTTCATTCCTGGGATGCAAGGCTGATTCAACACACACTAATTAATCAATGTGATTCACCGCATATAAGGAATTAAAAACAAAAACTGTGTGATCATCTCAATAGATGTGATAAAAGCCTTCAATAATATCCAACATCCCTTCATGATAAAAAATCTCAACAGAGTCATCAGCAAAGGAACATACCTCAAAATAACAAGAGCCATCTATGACAGCGAACATCATACTGAATGGGCATAAGCTGGAACCATTTTCCTTGAGTACTAGAACAAAACTTGGATGCCCACTCTGACCACTGCTATTCAAAATAGTATGAGAAGTCCTTTTCAGAGCAAGCAGACAAGAGAAAGAAACAAAAGGCATCCAAATAAAAGAAGTCTTACTTCTGTCTTCACTGATGTTATGATTTTATGCTTAGAAAACCCTAGTTTTATTTTCATTTTTTTGAGGAACCTCCATAATGTTTCCTATATCACTGTACTAATTTACCTTCCTACCAGAAGTGTGCAAGGGTTCCCTTTTCTCTGCATCTTCTCCAAAACTTGTTATTGGTCATATTTCCTATAAGTCAATCTAACAGGCATGAGATTATATCTCATTCGGATTTTAATTTGCACTTCCTTTATAATTAATGACTTCGGGCATCAGTCTGTTTTCAGTTCCTAGAAGCCGTTAGGTATTATTTCTTTTTTGCTCTTCCCCAAATCACCAGAAGATAGAAGTGGCCCTTGAAATAGACAAGAAAACACAATTTATGTTTCAGAGATAATCACAGAAAATGTAGTAAATATTATAGTCTATTCTTTTCAAGCTGGGTAAATTGTAGAAGTAACATTTTTTATAAACACCGCTGGGAAAATCTCTAAGCAACTAATCATAGAGTCATTTGAATCATACTGGAAGTCCCGCTTATTCTGAGAGAAGTAATTGCAGTACATATAGGTGCTATCCAAGGATTCCACTCTAGCATGAAGCTTCCTGCAGCTGCCACATACAAATAACACATCCTAGAATGCCAGCCAGGAAGCTTAAGGGGAAGCTTAAGGAAAGCTTGTTCCAAAGCTACGTATTCCATCCCAGAGCCTCTCATTTAGTATAATACTAGAATCTTATAGAAAATCAAATCCATCCAGTAGAATGTTTTATCTTTCATAACAAGAGGATCTGAAATGAGGAAAATATTTCCTCTATGTCTCCATTTTCTGATCTGTAAAAAAGGAGATAATACAGTTGTTGTAACATTTATGAGATAATATATTTAATGCATGTCAGAGCAGACCTTAGGACCTAGTGAGTCTTCAGTAAATCTTAGCTATTATTAATACATTTAATTAGGATTATGTTAATATAGTTATGTATTTCTAATTTCATTAATCATGTTCACCAACTCTTCTTGTATTTGGCAGTAGAGAGTCAGTTTAAAACTCATCATTTTCAAGAGAGCACTTTTCCAAATTATGTTTTATCAATAATATTTCACCTTTCTTTGCAGGATGTTTCCCCAGCTTAATTCAGGAACATTTGACTTTTATTTATATATATATATAATATATATATATACACACGTATGTATATATATGTGCATACATACATATAGATGTATACATATATGCATGTATACATGTATGTATGTATACACATGTTTGTATATGTACTTATATATTACATATATACTTATATATGTATGTGTATATATACACATATATATAGCACAGCATGCTTTTCTCTTTGCAGCTTTGAGCTGCTGGCAAGCTCACTGATAAATTTAATAGTATTAAAATGAAGTGTCACCTCCATTTCTGGGCATCTTGCCTATTCATACTGCCAACAGTGTCCAACAAAGTCATAGAAACTTGACTTTAGATTCAAGCTATGTATTAAAATGAAAATGACTATAATAACTCATTCTAGTTGTGTTCCTTGAATTCTTACTTTTGCACACTAGTATAACAATAATGAGATATTCTACAATTCTTATTTTTAAAAGAGTTTTATTTGTTAATCATGTTACTGCATGTTTGCTGGTGATAGTGATGGGTGAGCCTTTTGAATATTTTCAATCTCCAAATAGGGGATTCTCATAATTGAAAAATAAACAAAATCCTTTAACATATTAATATATATGTAAGAGCAAAATGAATATACTTAAACTATATATAGGCAACTATGGAGTTATTAAACAATAATGATTTAATAATGTTTAATACTATTATTTTTGTTTAATTATGGTTTTTAATCAGTTAATATTTGCGTATATATTTATCAACATCATTGTTCTTTTTTTTGCATCATTAATCTTGCAGGTAGGATGGTTTTCATTTTCTCAAGTGTTGCAGTATGAATACTATTCTATGACCTATATTTCATTGCAGTAATTTTGTTTTTATTTGATTTAATCTACTGTTAGGCTCATCCATTGATTTCTTAATTTTATTTATTCAGATTTTTATTTGTGAATGCTCCATTAGTCAAATTTTGTATAATTTATTGTTCCATGGCAAAATTATCAATTTTGAACATAGTACATATGGTTAGTTTAAAACCTGTGTCTTACAACTATAATACCTGGGATCCCTGAGTGTCTATTTTTATTGCTTATTGTTCCTTTTAATTTGCATTAATCTTGACCAACAGTGGTGCTAATTTTCTCCATAAAATATTTGTTTCTTTGCTGGTAACTTCAGGATACACTAGCTCTATGATACCCATTACTTATGAGGAAACTAAGGAACAGAAAAGTCAAGTAACTTAGAATGTCATTCAGTAAGTGGAAGAGCAGTGGTAGTCTATTTCTCGCCCAGTGAAATGTATTTTCTTCTGTGTGAACTTCCTGTCTACCAAAGTGGGTAACTGCCATTTAAAATGGCCTCAGGTACTTATTTGTCAATCCAAGCAAGTGATACATCTGTGACTCTCATTGCTAACAATTAGACAATGTGGCGTGAGATATTTAATAAATTATAGACAGCAAGAATAGTGGTAATTTTTAACTTCATTAAAAGTCAGTATGCATCACAACTTTGTGCAATATTACTAGGAATTAGAGATTGCAGTATCTTATTTAAAGAACTGTGGGCTTTATCTTTAAAATGAAAATCCCTGCTTATTAAGCCAATGTGCAGGATTTGCCCTTCTAAGCATTAAAATACAAATACTGAGAAAATGTGTGTAAATTATTTTTGTATATACATGTGTGATAAACATTTGAAATCTATCTTGGAAACTATTATAGACCTTATTATCTCCAATTTATATCATGCAAAATTGAGCTCAATGAGTTTAGATAGCTTGCCGTATTCACTCAGCTAGTAGGTGATGGGTTTAAATTCAATCTCTGTTCTGTTTCTCAAGATCCAATCTGTTCATAATCTAATACTTCAGATTTGACAGTTGCAACATTAGATAATTATGTGTGTTTAAATGAGATACTGGAAATCTATGATAATATTTAACATATCTTTTTTGACCAACAAGTGGTAGCCTAGTGAAGTGTATTATGGAGTTTCTTACTAAGTTGATTTTAATAGAGTTTAATTTAGTCGTTGAATTGAACACTTCTTTTTCCCCATACTATAACATTTTGAGACTGTTTTTAATTTAAAGTCTTTTTCTCATAGGGATGTATATAAAATGCAGTTCTACTCATCAACCTCGCCACCCCCAAAGTTTTCCAGACAGAATGACTTTTCCAAATATAACAAGACCATTTATGATGTGCTGCTCCATTTGAGTGGAAAAATGCCACCTGGCATTAATTCAAGTCAATCTTTACCTGTAGATAACCATGAAAAAAGGGTAATTCAACTCCATTTGCAACATTCCTCACTTCTGGACTTTCTCAAGTAAGTGCCTGGATGT
Source organism: Nomascus leucogenys (assembly GCF_006542625.1). NCBI lineage: Eukaryota > Metazoa > Chordata > Mammalia > Primates > Hylobatidae > Nomascus > Nomascus leucogenys. Next base: position 94,387 of record NW_022095772.1, on the reverse strand, counting down.
GCTCATATAAGCATGTAACTCTGGCTTGGATAGTTAGATAAATGAGCAGATAGATAGACTTTGATATTATTTTTCTTTTTAACCAAATACACACACACACACACACACATATATATGTATGGTAATGTATATATATCTCACACATTTTGAAAAATATATAATGCTTAATAGCCAATAAGCATTTTATGATGTATTGGATTTTTAATCTAAGGCAATCATTCTTATACTTTATCATGCATCAAAATCACGGAGAGGGTCTGCTAAAACAACAGTTTACTGACCCTTACTCATTGAGTTTTTCAAAGTTAATTTTCATTTATAACAAGTTTCAAGGTGATGCTGATATTTCTGATCCATTACCTCATTTTGAAAATCCTGGCCTACAGCAAATATATAAATCCATTTAGCTAAAAAGGGATGAAACCAACAAGCTTTATTTCTCAAACTATTATTAGTATCATCTCAATTTATGGGTACTGTGGACTTTTAGTCTGCATATGTAAAGTCTTTTAATATTAAAATAGTAGGCAGGTGAAAGGAATTTTAAATGGTTGATGCAAAAGAAAGGAAAAATAATTGTCATAATATCTGTGTTCCTCTGTGAAGATTAAATGGCAAGTCGCCAAGAAATGGAAAAACAATGTACATTTACATTCTGAGAAGAGTACCGGTGAATTTACATTGCTTCTTTAGCCTGCGCTTGCAGCATCCATGTACACTGAAACATCCCACATCCATAGGCAGTAATTCATTTAGCATCGAGTTGAACATATTATTACTCCCTCTTCCATGCTCCTATACAATTAAAATGGCATTTGTTACTTGTAATTATTTATGTAATATGGTTAATATATTTTTAGATATATTATTGTGATTTTCTCTTTTGCTTCTTTGTTTATGGAATCTGCTCCATAGTTGCTCAGAGATGTTCATCTGTCCTAGCAGGAATAGAGATGCAGGGCAAGAATACTCTTACAGCAGGAATACAAATTAAAGATTTGACATTCAGTTTTTTATTTCCAAATCAGGATTTTTGAGTCCCTAGTGATACTATGTATTAAAACTTGGACATGTTACTTAAAATATTTTCTTTCAATACTTAGGCTCTCAATATCATGGTAATAAGGCAAGATTGTCTTGGTTCCTTGTGGATTACAAGGTAGCTAGAAGTTTCTAAATCGCTTAAAGTGACTGAATCAAGATCCAGACAGCTTGTCATGGCAGTTTCTGGGTTGGGATGTTAGAGGGACCCCACTGGAGAGGCAGAAGAGTGGCAGTTGTCTGGCCATGATGCCACAATAGGAATGACAAATATATGAGGACTAGGGAGTGTCTGAGTCAGTTACAGGAGACCTCTTGGTCCTTGACGGGTGTAAGGGCAGAGGCAGAAGATCCCCATCTCAGACATCAGCAGCATATGCCCACGTGACACAGACATTTCAGGCCGAGAAGAGGCACAGCAAAAAAAGAACAAGTATCCAGAATTGCAGTAACCGACCTTCATGTACAAATATAGGAGTCCCTCTCCCTATCTCCTGTAAGCCCAGATCCAGCATGGATGATCCTAATTCTGAGAGTTCTTATACAATGTGAGGAACCCTTCTATATAAAATCGCAAATGAAAAATATAAATATTAGATACATGGCTTTAGAAGGTAATCATGAAAGTAAAAAATCCTGAAGTTAAAACGGTATTTATTTGACAATGAGTCTACCTTTTCTCAGGTGCCATCTGGCATGGATAGGCGGGGGTGAAATTTTGACTGTTAATCACAAATAACAGAATTTCTGTAAAGAGATTCTTTGGGTAGAAGACCTAAAGATACATGGAGATGCAATTTTGCATTTTCTCTGTATCCTTCTGCACTCAATCTAGATGGGAGAATGAGAACGGTTATATCAGTTAACGAAATAACACAGCTGTGTGGAATTTTGTAAATGACTTTCAACTCCGCTGACTTATCCCTGAGTCAGTGAATCCCACAAATCTGTGAGCGACTTAAGGGCAGAAACCACATCTCATTCATCTGGAATTTCTAACACCCAGGATCACTGGGGAATGGGGCCGATGTTCATTACATATTTATTTTTTAACATTTTCTTTCACAGATATTTACCTTTTGAATTTGTGTGGTATAAGGAATAAAACATGGAAATTGCATTGCAGGACATTTATATAAGAATGAAGAAAATGCTGTGAAATGTAAAAAGTGGTAAAAGAAAGGGTGAAAAATTTGCATTCCAGGAAGTAGAGTGTAACAAATGAGAGGGTCAAGTTGCAGCAAACAACGTAAATTTTTTTTCTCAGAGTTCTGGATGCTAGAAGTCCAAGATCAAGGTATTGTCAGGGTTGGTTTCTTCCGAGGCTTCTCTAGTTGCTGGCAGATAAACTCTTCTTGCTGTGTCCTCACGTGGTTTTTCCTCTGTGTACCATTTCCCTGGTGTCTTTCTGTGTATTCAAATTTCATCTTCTTATAAAGACACAAGCCAAACTGGATTTGGTACCACTCTAATTACATCATTTTATATTAGTTGCCTTTTTAAAGACCCTAACTCCAAATACAGTCACATTCTGAAGTACTGAAATTTAGGGTTTCAACATATGAACTTTGTGGAGGGGTATAATTTAGACCATGGCAATACCATATGTGTTATATTATGAAACAATATTCTGTAATTGGATGTTACATTTTATAATAAATTTTGTATGGATATATTTGCAGTAATATATTTCTTGTCATTTGTGTCTGGTATGGACTGAATTGTGACCCATCCCAAATTCATATGTTGAAATCCTAACCCCCAATGTGATTTTATTTGGAGATAAGGCCTTTAAGGATGTTATTAAGGTTAAATGTAGGGCCCTAATCCAATAGGGTGGATGTCCTTTAAAGAAGAGGAAGAGATGCCAGATCTCTCTCTCTTCTCTCTCTCTCTCTTTCTTATTATACAGAAAATGTTATGTGAGTACACAGTGGGCAGATGGCCATCTACAAGCCAGGAAAAGAGGCCTCACCTAAAACCAAATTTTTGGCACCTTGATCTCGAACTTCTGGCATCCAGAATGGTGAAAGAATAAATGTGTTGTTTGAGCCACTTATCCTGTGGTATTTTCTTATGGCAGCTTGAGCTTACCAATATCATATCTAACATCCTTTGATACAATTTCACTTGTTTATCATTATTATTTTATGATATAATTAATTTTCACTGAAAATAATAAAATTTTTAAAAATTTGTAATTTGTGTAGTATAAAACTAAAACAGACGCAGAATATCAACATCTTCTGCCGTACATTGTAACTAAGAAGTAGGCCATCAGAAGGATATAAAGCTATTATAACTCTTATTTTTAAATTCCTGACTTTTTAATGATGGCCATTCTAACTGGTGTGAGATGGTATCTCATTGTGGTTTTGATTTGCATTTCTCTGATGGCCAGTGATAATGAGCATTTTTTCATGTGTTTTTTGGCTGCATAAATGTCTTCTTTTGAGAAGTGTCTGTTCATATCCTTCACCCACTTTTTGATGGGGTTGTTTGTTTTTTTCTTGTAAATTTGTTTGAGTTCATTGTAGATTCTGGATATTAGCCCTTTGTCAGATGAGTAGGTTGTGAAAATTTTCTCCCATTTTGTAGGTTGCCTGTTCACTCTGATGGTAGTTTCTTTTGCTGTGCTCTTTAGTTTAATGAGATCCCATTTGTCAATTTTGGCTTTTGTTGCCATTGCTTTTGGTGTTTTAGACATGAAGTCCTTGCCCATGCCTATGTCCTGAATGGTATTGCCTAGGTTTTCTTCTAGGGTTTTTATGGTTTTTAGGTCTAACATGTAAATCTTTAATCCATCCATTGAGTTTTTAAATAAATAGTTAATTCACCAAAATAAATACACTTAGAAAAAGCATCTCACATCTCCTTATATGTAAATTTGGTTCCACTTGTGATTTTCACTTTTATCCTTAAAAATTTTATATCCTGGGCTGTGTGTGGTGAATCACGTGTGTAATCCCAGCACTTTGGGAGGCTGAGGCGAGTGGATCACACAAGGTCAGGAGTTTGAGACCAGCCTGGCCAACATGGTGAAACCCCGTCTCTACTAAAAATGCAGAAAATTAGCTGAGCCCTGTGGTGGGTGCCAGTAATCCCAACTACTCGGGAGGCTGAGGCAGGAGAATCACTTGAACCTGGGAGGCAGAGGTTGCAGTGAGCCAAGATCGCACCACTCTACTCCAACCTGGGCAACAAGAGCAAAACTCCATCTCAAAAAATAAAAAACCTGCACATTGTGCACATGTACCCTAAAACTTAAAGTACAATAAAAAAAATACATGTATTTCGACTCAACTTTGTGTTTCATCTGCTGTGTTTTAAAAATTATAAGAAAACTAGATTAAAGCATGAAACTAAAATTGCCAACAAAAAAAAATAAAAAAAGGAAAAAAGAAAATAAAAAATTAAAGTGCTATATCCTTCTCACTTATGCATGACCACTGTAGTATCTTATTTAATGGAATTGCATCTAAGAATGAAAATATTTCAAAGAAACAATCCAAGAAGTAATCCTGGAAGGGTGCACTGAACTGGGTTGAAGGAACATGGCTTTTGAATCATGCAGATATAGGCTTATATTCCAACTCTTCTGTACTCCTGTGACCTTGCACAAGTTACTTCACCTGTTTTAGCTCTAAGTTCAATATGTAAAATTAAGGGTGATAATTCCATAACTAACTTGGTTGTTAGAAGAATTACATCAGGGAAATAACTAACGGATGCTAGGCTTAATATTGGAGTAGCAGAATAATCTGTACAACAAACCCCCATGATACAAGTTTGCCTATATAACAAACCTGCATATGTACTATTGAACTTAAAATTTAAATAAAAAAAGAATTAGAAATAATATAATGTGAGTCACATGACATATAGTAGATTGTTATTGTTATTGTTGTTAAATGAAATGAATTATGGCCTAAGGCTTTCACATGCTTAGATGTTTCCTTAAACTATTCCAATATAGTAACCACTAGTGACATACTGAAACTGATTCTTGTGATGTCACTATCACTGAAATGGAATATTTATTTTAAAAATCCATTTTATGAGTAATAAATGTCTTGTTGACATAAAAATGTCAGAAAGCCAGTATTTATCAATTGTATCCTCACATTTATTAGATTGAATGGAAACTTTATTTAAATTTTAATAAATTTATAATAGAAAGCACATAGCTTTTAATTTTACCACTTCCTACTTTTGGTCCTCAATAATTGATTCAATAAGGTAAGTGCTCTAATTCAGTAAGTCCAAAACCTGAAAGCATTTTTTTCGGAAAGTTAGTTTTACTCTGAAAATATAATAAATATTAACTGTGAGCAAAAGAAGGAGGCTTACATGCTTTAGTCAATCCTGATTGTATGTATATAATGGAAATCAAACAACTTTGTGACAGCATCATTAAACTCTATGGAACTTGCAATCGTCGTGTTATTCTTGTAGAATTCTTTTTGGCACAGCTCCCAGTAGTGTTGACATTAACATGGGTCATTTGTGTTATGACATTTTATGATGCGAGGATGCAGGTATGGAAGAATAATTTTGACATTAAAGCCACACCATTCAGATTTATTTGCTCTTTATCTGCAAATACGTGCCTATCAGGATATGTTGACTGTGATAAAATGACTTAACATTTAGAAAGTGACAGTATGGTTAATAAAATTGGGTCATTAATTCAAGATATGTGCATATGTTTCATCATGGAAATATATGTATTCAAATGCAAAATAATCATAAATGTTAGCTTCTCCATTTAAATTTGATAATACAGTAGGTAAGAACTTTTGTACACGTGAAATATCTACTCTGCAATCAATGAGCAACTTATGTTTAGGGATTAAGCTAGAATTTTTTAAGAAACAAATTTTTAGAGATTAAGTTTAGCATTTAATAACTAATTGCAGCTAATTATGTTTTGATCCACCCAATGCGAACTTGGAAAAAATATTCAAATAGAAAACCTAGTATGTAAAAGTTTAATCAAATCAATTAGGAAAGTCAGCTCTTTATAAAACTACTGACAAGATGTAAAATCTACTGATAAGACATAAAGGTAAATATTGTCTTATGCACTGATGAAGTTAGGCCTTGAGGTAGATTCAAAATGAAAAGAATAAAACAAGTCTTCATAACAATCTCAGCCTTTAAAATGAAAAAAAAATGCATTTTTCTTGTCCTCAATTTTACCTAGGGTTTACTCTCTGGTGGACACTTTGGAATACTCCAATAAATAACACGTAGGCTCCCTCCTCAAGAAGCTCCCATTTTAATGGTTCCCTGATATTTTCCTCCAGTTCTCAGTAACATTTGATAGAAGTGACCACATACATACTGAAATTCTGTCTTGGCTTTGGGCACAAGAAAATATTCGAGTTTCTTCATATGTCTCTGAGTTGTAAGTTTTGTTTTACTCTAGAGGATTTCAACTTAGTGGAGACATCATCTCATTGCATTTCTACATAGGCTGTAGGTTGGCTAATCTTGCTGAGGAGTGGTGTTACGTAAAATTAGATCTTATTTAAATCTATACCAATTTGACTGTAATGAAGATTCACAGAAGTACTGTGCATGAGGACAGGAATTGTGTGAAAATCAAAAAGAAAGGTTTCTGTTTTATTTCCCAACAAAGGAACTTTATGTAGGCAGTATGATTTCTACTACTAACTTAGACTGACCCAGGGCCATGTCAGACTTAACTCTAGAACAGTGGACACTGCCTCCACCCAAGACCACCCAAGAAGAGTTCCCTTCCTCACTTCTATTTTCTCAGTCATCTGCACCATCTTCAAGGTTTGAGTTTTCAGAATTATCTTAAGCCTCCATTTTCCTTTTTCTTTTTCCAACTTCTCTGTAATCACAAGACTGCAAATTCTGAGGGTATTTCCAGAATTGAGAACTAGATGTAGGATTCTTTCCTATTAAATGTTTATTGGTGAGTGGTGTTCTAGGTTCACTAACTGAGTTAGACCTGAATATCTGAATCTCCATTAGGAAATATTTGCCACAAAGTACTAGATTTCTACACAGTGGCTTTGATGGTGATGGACTTTCATATGAAGAGTTTGGATAAAATTATTTCAATGAATTTTACAATGAAAGAAGTATATATGAAAACATAAATGTGGTAAATTATATGCATATAAATATGTACATACATAGGCTTTAAAATGTATTAAATGATATAAATAAATATTTACTGCTTCAAATATGCTACCTCCAGAATACATAACCAGAGTCTACAATTTTTGGATATTCTCTTTAGAATAAATAGATAATGAATTACCTTACACAAGCTTTCTATTTAGGCATTTGTGGTTATAGGTACTCAATAAACATTGGATGACTAGTGATCTGTTAGAGATTTTATTGTATTCAGACATTTCCAGATATTTTATTCAATTTCATAATATTGTAACAGGAATAAAATAATTACTGCATTGACTACAAATCCAATTCATAAAACTCTTTATGTTTTGTTACCAGGTAGGGATTGATGTAGCTGATTATAGGTCTAAGTAAGTTCTTTCTCATTTATCAAGTTCTCTAAAGAAAACGTCACAGGCACATTTTAGAATTAAGGGAGGTTTTAAAAGTTAACTATATAACTTTTATTTTTTTTTTACTTTTTATTTTAAAATTTTGGGGGTACATAGTATGTGCATGAGATATTTTGATACAGGCATGCAATGCATAATAATCTCATCACGGAAGATAGGGTATTAATCCCCTTATCCTTTGTGTTACAAATAATCTATGTATACTATCATTATTTTAAATGAAAAATTAAATTATTATTGACTAGAGTCACTCTGTTGTGCTATCCAATATTACACTTTATTCATTAATTATAATGATTTTTCATATCCATTAATTATAATGATTTTTCATATCCATTAATTATCCCCACTTCCCCCTCACCCCCTGACTACCCTTCCCAGCCTGTGGTAACTATCCTTCGATTCTCTATCTCCATGTCTTCAATTGTTTGGATTTTTAGATCCCACAAATAATTGAGAACATCTGACCTTGGTCTTTCTGTGCTTGGCTTATTTCACTTAATATAGTTGCCTCCAGGTCAATACATATTCTTGCAATTGACTGAATCTTTTTCTTTTTGATGGCTGAATAGTACTCCATTGTGTATTTGTATGACATTTTCTTTATTCATCTTTTGATGGACCTACGGTGGCTTCCAAATCTTGGCTATTGTGAACAAACCTGCACAAATGTGGGAGTGAAGATATCTCTTCAAAATATTGATTGCTCTGTTTTTAGTTTTCTCAGGAAACTCCAAACTTTTCTCTGGAATGGTTGTACTAATTTACATTACCACCACAGTGTACAAAGCCTCCCTTTTCTCTATATCTTCAGCAGCATTTGTTACTGCCTGTCTTTTGGATAAATGTAATTTTAACTGGGATGAGATGATATCTCTTTATACTTTTGATTTGCATTTATCTGATGATCAATGATGTTAAGTACATTTTCATGTGGCCATTTGCCATTTCTATGTTTTCTTTTGATAAATGCCTATTCAAATATTTTGCCCATTAAAAAATGAAATGAGATAAATAGAAAAATACAAAAATGAAAAAACGAAACAAAAAATGGTGTGAGTTGATTGAAGGTAAAAAAAGAAACAAAATAAAAATAAAAATTTTAAAAAGAAACAAATATTATGCCCATTTTAAAATTGGATTTTTAGATATTTTTCTACAGAGTTGTTTGAGCGCCTTATATATTCTGGTTATTAACCCTTGACAGATGGGTAGTATGCAAACATTTTGTCCCATTATAGGATTTGTCTATTTTCTTTGTTGATTGTTTCCTTTGCTGTGCAGAAGCCATGTATTCATTTATGCTTTAATTGCCTGTTCTTGTGGGCTATTACTCAAGAAATCTTTGCCCAGACCTGTATCATTCAGAGTTTCCTTGAAGTTTTCTTGTAGTAGTTTCATAGTTTGAGGATATAGCTTTAAGCCTTTATTATATTTTGATTTTATTTTTGTATATGGTGGGAGACAGATGTCTAGTTTCATTCTTCTGCATATGGATATGCAGTTTTCCCAGTACCATTTATTGACAATACTGTCCTTCCCCAGTGTATGTTCCTGGCACCTTTGTCGAAAATGAGTTCATTGTAGGCATGTGCATTTGATTTTGGTTTCTGTATTCCGTTCCATTGGTCAATGTGTGCGTTTTTAGACCAGTAACATGCTGTTTTCATTACTATGGCTCTGTAGTATAATTTGAAATCAGGTAAAGTGATTCCTCCAGTTTTGTTCTTGTTGTTTAAGATAGCTTTGGCTATTCTGGGTCTTTTGTGGTTCCACATAAATGTAAGGATTGTGTTTCTCTTTCTGTGTGGGATATCATTTGTATTTTGACAGAAATTGCATTGAATCTGTAAATTGATTTGGGTAGCATAGACATCTTAATAATACTGATAATTCCAATTCATGAACATGGAATAGCTCTCCATTTTTTGGTGTCCTCTTCAACATATTTCATCAGTGATTTATGGTTTTCTTTATAGAGATCTTTTACTTCTTTGGTTAAGTTAATTCCTTGGTACTTAATTTTATTTGTGGCTATTGTAAATGGGACTCCTCTTTTAAAATTTCTTGTTTTAGTTTTTTCACTGTTGACATATAAAAATGCTATTGAATTTTGTATGTTGATATTCTACCCTGCAACTTTACTGAATTTATTTATTATTTCTAATAGGTTTTTTTGTGGAGTCTTTAGGTTTTTCTAAATATAAGATCATATCATTTGCAAACAAGGATAATTTGACCTTTTTATTGTAATTTGTATGCTCATTATTTTTTATCTTGTCTAATTGCTCTAGCTGGGACTTCCTGTACTATGTTCAGTGACAGTGATGAAAGTGGGCATCCTTGTTGTGTTGCAGATTTTACAGGAAAGGCTTTTAGTTTTTCCCCATTCAGTACGATACTAGCTGTGGGTCTGTCATGTATGGATTTTATTCTTTTGAGGTATATTCCTTCTATATCCAGTTTTTTGAGAGTATTTTATCTTAAAATGATGTTAAATTTTATCAAATACTTTTTCACTATTGGTTGAAATTATCATATGATTTTTGTCCTTTATTCTGTTGATGATGTGTTCTACTTGATTGATTGTATTATGTACATTGCATACATTAAACCATTCTTGCCTCACGGGGATAAATCTCACCTGGTCATGATTAATGATCTTTTTACTGTATTGCTGAATTTGGTTTGCTAATATTTTGTTGAGGATTTCTGCATCAATATTCATCAGGGATATTGGACTGTAGCATTCCTTTTTTATATTTCTTTGGTTTTGGTATTAGGGTAATAGTGGCCTCATATAATGATTTTGGAAGCATTCCCTCCTCCTCTATTTTATAAAATAGTTTGAGTAGGGTTGGTATTAGTTCTTCTTTAAATATTTGGTAGAATTCAGCAGTAAAGCCATTTGGTCCTGGGCTTTTCTTTATTGGGTGACTCTTTCTTACGGTTGTGAGCTTGTTATTTGTTATCGGTCTGTTCAGGTTTTGGATTTCTTCCTGTTACAGTCTTGGTCAGTTGTATGTGTCTAGGACTTTGTTCATTTCTTCTAGATTTTCCAATTTATTGGTCATAGTAGCTACTTGTGATCATTTGAATTTCTGCAGTATCAGTTGTAATGCCTTCCTTATTACCTCTGATTTTATTTATTGTATCTTCTTCCTTTTTATCTTAGTCTGGCTAAAGATTTGTCAACTTTGTTTATCTTGTCAAAAAAGCAGCCTTTGTTTTATTGATTTATTTATTTCAATTTCATGTATTTCTGCTCTGATGTTGATCATTTCTTTCCTTCTATTACTTTGGGATTTCGCTTGCTCTTGCTTTTCTCCTTCCTTAAGATGGAACAGTAGGTTGTTAGTGTGAAGATTTTCTTCTTTTTGAAGTATGTACTTACAGCTATAAACTACCCTCTTAGTACTGCTTGTGGTATATTTGATAGGTTTTGATGTGTTGTGTTTCCAATATCATTTATCTCAAGAATTTTTTCAATTTCCTTAATTTATTCATTGAACCACTGGTCATTCAGGAGCACATTTTTAAGCTTTCGCATATTTGTATAGTTTCCAAATACCTCTTCTTATTAATTTCTTGTTTTATTCCATTTTAGTTAGAAGATCCTTGATATAATTTTAAATTTTGAATGTTTTAAGACTTGTTTTGTGACCTAACATATGGTCTGTCCTTCAGAATGATCCATGTGCTGAGGAAAACAATAGGTATTCCATAGCCATTAGATGAAAACTTTTGGAAATATCTATTAGATCCATTAGTTCTATAGTGCAGATGAAGTCTGATGTTTCTTCATTTTCTGTTTGGAATATCTGTCAAATGCTGAAAGTGGGGTTGAACTCTCCAGCTATTATTATCTATTGGCCTATCTCACTCTTTACTTCTAATATTTGCTTTATATATCTGGGTGTTACAGTGTTTAGTGCAAATATATCTACAATTGTTATATCCTCTTGCTTAATTGACCCTTTTATCATTATATAATGACCTTCTTTGTCTCTTCTTATAGTTTTTGTATTGAAATCTACTTTTTTTGATACAAGTATGGCTACTCCTGCTTTTATTTTTTATTTCCATTAGCATGGGATATCTTTTTCCATCCGTGTATGTTCAGTCTGTGTGCATCTTGATAGGTGAAGTGTGTTTCTTGTGGCAACAGATCATGAGAACTTTTTTCATCCATTCAACCACTCTATATATTTTGATTTAATACTTTAGTCCATTTACATTCAATGCTATTATTGATAAGTAAGGATTTACTTCTGCCTTTTTAAAATTTCTTTTCTCATTGTCTTCTCTTTCTTCTTTCTTTTCTTCCTGTTTAACCTTAATGAGATGATTTTCTCTGGTAATGTGATTTTGCTTCTTGCTTTTTATTTTCTGTGTATCTGTCATATGTTTTGTGGTTTGCAGTTACCATGAGGCTTGCAAATAGTATCTTATAACCCCTTATTTTAAGCTGATAACAGCTTAACGCAGTTTGCATAAACAAGCAAACAAAAAAGAAACAAGTGAAAAGAAAACTAATAGACTCTACACCTTAATTTCAACCCCTTGCTTTTTAACTTTTGTTGTTTCTATTTATATCATATTGTACTCTATGGCTTTGTAGTTATTATTTTTGATTGGTCGATTATTTAGTCGTTCTATTTAAGATAAGAGTAGTTTACACACCACAGTTACAGTGTTGTAATAATCTGTGGGTTTTTTTGTGTACTTACTATTGCCTTTGAGTTTTGTACCTTCAGATAATTACTTATGGCTTATTATTGTCCATTTCCTTCTGTTTGAAGTATTCCTGTTGGCATGTCTTGTGTTGATGAAATCTCTCGACTACTGTTAGGGGTCTAGTAAAGTCTTTATTACTTTTTCATATTTGAAGGATAATTTTACTAGATATTCTATTTTAGTGTAAAAGTGTTTTTTGTTTTGTTTTCTTCTTCAGCACTTTAAATATGTCATACTACTCTCTCCTGGCCTGTAATGTTTCCACTAAAAAGCCTACTGCCAGACATATTGGAGGTCCATTATATGTTATTTATTTCTTTTCTCTTACTGCCTTTAGGATCATTTCTTAAAATTTTTTATCTTTGCGAGATTGGTTATTTAATGTGTTGAGGTAGCCTGCTTTGGGAGTTTTATTATTAAATGCCTTGAGGTAGTCTTCTGTGGGTTAACTCTACTTGATGTTCTAAAATTCATTCAGATATTGGATATTTGGATATTGATTTGGGATACTGATATATTTCTCTAGGTTTGGGAAGTTCTCTGCTATTATCTTTTGAATAAACTCTTTTCCCCCAGCTCTTTCTCTACCTCCTCTGTAAGGCCAGTAACTCTTAGGTTTGCCCTTTTGGGGCCATCCTCTAGATCATGTAGGTGTGCTTCATTGTTTTTATTCTTTCTTTTTTTTGTGTCCTCTATCTATTTTCAAATAGCCTGTCTTCAAGCTCACTTTTTCTTCTGCTTAATCAATTCTGCTACTAAAAGACTGATCCATTCTTTAGTATGCCAATTGCATTTTTCAACTCCAGAATTCCTACTTGATTTTTTAAAAATTATTTTAATCTCTTTGTTAAACTTATCTGATAGAATTCTGAATTCCTTCTCCACGTTATGTTGAATTTCTTTGAGTTTCCTCAACACAGCTATTTTGAATTCTCTCTCTGAAAGGTCACATATCTCTGTTTTTCCAGGAATGGTCCTTGGTGCCTTATTTAGTTTATTTTGTGAGCTCATGTTTTCCTGTATCAACTTGATTCTTGGAAATGTGTATCTGTATATGGGCATTGAAGAGTTACAATTAGCAGGTGGCAAAGTCAGCCAGGCCTATATCTTTCCTTTATGGCTTAGAGTTCCCCCAGACCCCAGGTGGGTCCAGAGGTGCTGTTCAGAGCAAGGGACTAGAGTTAAAAAAAAACTAGAATTCCACCTGGTGTTATACTGTACTGTGGCTGAGCTGGCACTCAAACCATAGGAAACTTTCTTTTCACTCTTCCGTCCCCTTTCCAAAGGCAGAGAAGCTTCACCCAGGAGCCATTGCCACCTCTGGCTAATTATATAACTTTTAAATTTGAAAAGTAAAATCTAGCATATATACAAATGTGACTTGAAATATTTAATTGATGGTCAATGCAAATCATATATAGAACATGTATATTATAATTTGAGTTTTTCTTTTTTAATTTTAGTGCTCAAGGAGGATGTATTTCACATGTCCTGCCAGAATTTTTGCTTGAACCAGAAGATTATAAGAGGTGGATTGAAATTATGGTAAGAAAATATAATTTCTTGGAACAAACCACACAGTTATTATTGTATGTACTGGTATTTGGCTTATGTTAGAGTATTCTATGTCAGAGTCCTTGAGTTTTATATACAAAATACTATTAGGATAATAATTTTTGGATAACCCATATGTTTTTGTACATTTGTCAAAAAATCTCTATGGAGTTCCTATGCAAAAATGATTACATGACTTTCTTAAATATATAAATAATTACTACTTTGGAGAATTTATAAATGAAGACTAAGATGGGGTTATGTAAATTTTATCCTTAAACTTTTAGAATATGTATTTTCCAAATAAAATACTGGTTTTATTTCACCACCATGTGCCACTTTTCTTTTTCATTTTCAGGGCAAAATAGAAATGAAACAAGAAATATATAGTTTTGTCATAATACATAGTTTACTTTCTGGTAACCTATTGAGAGGGGAGTGGTCTTCGAGGTGTCTGAAGGCTTTGAGGCAACTATGGTTGTAGGACTCTCACTATGCTTGCCATGTGACATGAGTAGAGAACCAGGTGCCTGCCTGTTCTTTGGCAGTATGCTGAGGTCCTGTTGCCTTATCCAAAGGGTGTGATTCTTTCTTGGCTCATCAATCAGAAGAACTTCATATCTTGTTTGGCCACCTATTCTACAGAGTGATCTAGTAGGTGCATTGAATGAATAAATCTATGATCTGAATAAGAGACTGCGTGCTCCTTAAAGTTACCTGTGTTGATATCTTCTATTATTGGCACATGGCAAATTAGAGCTCTTGATTAAAATATAGAAAAGTCATCCACTTGTTTTGGAAAAAAAAAAAACTCATATGCTAAATTTGCCTTAAATTTTAATTAATGTTGTACTATTTTATTTCTTAAAGTCTTCCACTAATACGATGCCTGTGAGTTCCTGTACACCTAAGAAAAAATGTTCTATTGTTATAGAAATGTCTAAATTTGAAGCCTGGAGTAAACGGGCATGGACAGATGTATTTCTACAGATATACAAGGTAACATTGCCACTATTGTTTGCTGCTTCTCTGTTGATTAGTATAAATCATATATTAATTAAAGTATAGACAATGCTGCTATGAAAGATTCAAAAACACAGTGCCTTAAATGAGAGATTTTTTTTTTTTTTATTGCTTTCTCATGGAACTGCTGAGATGTGAGAGGGTCAAAGCTTCTGGAGTATCTCTTTCCTCCTCAGTAGTAGGCTTTCATGTAAGGGTCTGATTTCTCTGAAGAAAGAATTGCAGGTAAAGGAGTACTGGAGGCAAGGAGTTACCTTTTAAGGATGTGACCTGAAAAATAGTCTTTTCATTTCAGATTTCATTAGGCAGAATTCAGTCATACAGTCACATCTAGCTGCAAAAAAAGTTGAGAAATACACTCTCTAGAATGAGTAGCTACAGGAATATTCTAGTACTAAAAGGGAGAATTAAAGAATGAGTACTGGTGAAAATTACGGTCTCCACATCTAATAAACAGTAGTCTCTTGCTATAAAACTATATTCACTAAGATTCATACAGCTATAGGCAAAAGCAGGTTTTTATGAGATTCTCAAACTTGCTTCCTGCCAAATTGCATTTGTGGGTAGATTAACATAGCATAAATTATACCTGTATATTCTATACCCCTATTGCATAAACAAGTCCTGGTTTCAGTCCTTGAATAATTCCCTAGGTTTTCAAATATAGCACCATAGGTCTTGTCCACTAGGACCAATGGAGGCTTTTGTTATGTCTTCACACTTTGCAACCCCAGACGGGTGAGCTGTAAGACTGAGAGTTAGAACAAGGGAGGAATTGAATAGAATCAGGAATTAGCGACTCAAAGGAAAGGGCAAAATTGAGAGCTGAATAATGAGTAGTATGTGTAAGACTCTGTCAATATTTTAATATTAAATCCTCACAACTGAAATCCTCAATTTAGCCATGAAGAAACTGAGGCTCACAGGCACACATACTTCTTTCAAGATCACATGAATTTGACCATATGCAACAATTTGATGCAGGTAATGCTTATTTCTTCCTTGTTGTTCTCTACTGGGGCCCAGGAGTCCAGGGCCCTCATGCTGCCCCTGGCAGTCTGAAGTCTCCTTTGGAGTCAGCCACCCAGATCACCTTCTGGAGAGTTCCTTCTTCTGCATGATTCCTGACTTGCTCCTCCTGTCCTCCTCTTTTTCACCATCAACCTGAACTATCTTTCTTGCTGAATGTAAGAAGAGAATTCTTGTGTGAAAATTCATTTCATTGGTGACTGGTTGTTAATGCTGGAAATATGATCCTTTGCACTGTTAGTCATATAGGGCCTACTCTTCTTCACCAGAAGCATGGTCTTGGGTTTGGTTTGATAATCAAAACTGTGAAATACAGTAGATTTTACATGGCAACATGTTAACTTAGTTTTAAGGAAGTACAAAAGATAGTTATAACACAGAATGCACACCAACACCAAAGCCAAGAGCTGTGACTCAAAGCATAGCTTCCAGTGTCCCACTCACTTGTCACTCACGTCAGAAGTGGTTACAAGAAGTGGAATATGGTGGGCAAGGGCCATTTCAATACAGGAAAGCCTTCAAGTCTGAGAAATCTTTTCAGTTTTCTAGTCATGCAGCACCCTCAGAGTAATGAGCAATTTCTCATTACTCAGTACAAAACACTGACAGTGAGGTATGAATGCTTCATCTGGTACACTATCCTCATCTGGATTCTCAAGTAACGGGGATGTCCTATAAATGTATTGCTATACATTTCTTTAGTTAAGGGGGTTTAAGGAGACTCCAAATAAGTGTTAAACCATCAGGCATCTCTAAATCTAAAGGAAAGATCATACATAAACTGGCAATTGATTCTTTTCTTTGGGTCAACATAAGCCTAGTCAAGATGATTCTTCAGAACAAATCCAAATATCTCATTAGTCTCAAAAATCCAGAGATTTTCATGGACAAGTAAAAATGAAAATTATGTTTTCTAAGCCAATTGGTTAAAAGAACACATAATTTAAAAAGTTGTCATTAATAAACCATAAGCCAAATATAATAGCAAAGTTCATGTGAACCTGAAAGTGCATATGATGGGGGGGGATAGCGCTCAATATATGCAAATGTATACTATTAGTAGTAGTTTTGTCATTGTTGTTTTGAAGTCTTTTAAATGTCCCATAGTGACATACTGGAATAGCACAGGACTATGTTCTATTTTGTGGCCAATGTATTGACTTTAAAGGGTGCTATTACAGTTCTTGAATCAAATCTTTAACAAAAATGAAAGATAATTCAAAACAATGTTTTCTGGGGGCTTGAAAGAAATTCCTGAGTGTGGATCACGAAATATCATTTACCCAAATTTCATCTTAGCTGGCACGGCTCACAGCACATTCTTGCCTCTGTAATTCTGACTCCGTTCCTTCAACTCATGCTTGGTGTGGTTTGCATGTTAACGGATAAATAGTAACACTTATTGCCCCAGGTGTATTTGGATTTGCAAGTGATGGAGTCTTGTACTTTGTGTACATTTTAATTCTTCACTTTATTTTTCTAGCAATTTATTTTCAGAGTATTTTACAAAACTATCATTCTGTGGTAAAGAGAAAATTAATAAGTTTTTTTACCACCGACAATTTCAGAAACACTGCTGTAGAATTAAGCACTCAGTGTAATGGCTCTTCCAATACTAAACGTTACAACCATGCTCCATGTGGGTCCATCATTAAATCTGTATTCTTAGTCAAGGGTCACTTGGAGATCTTGTCTTATTTGCAGAGTAGAAGTGACAGATGACAGATGAATCCTGAGCCAGTTCAGGTCGTTAGTCCCAGACATATATCTCATCAGCTGTACTCAAGTAATTTATCATTTGGTATTTCCCAGAAAGAAACAGATATTGATGGGGATCCTTTTCAGAGGCTTTAAATTGCATTTTTATAATACGTGAGATTTGAAATGTAGGACTTCTAGACCACAAAACTCAGAATGAAAGAAGCCAGTTCCATTAAACTTCTATACAAAATGCTAAAATGATGCAATTCACATATGCTAGATTAATAGTAACATTCAGAAATGCATTTTTTAAATCAAATTTTAAAGTACTTCTTATAGTGGCAAACAAAAGAACAGTTTTGGATGCTCACAGGTATTTTAACAATTTATATACTGTAGTTATTTGAAACACTGCATGGCATAAATATGCACTACTTAGAAAAAGAGCACTTTTTTCAGTTACTATTAACATGTACTTGACTGTAAGAGTACTTGTCTTAGGTTAGATTGCCCTAAAAGCAGACGCTAAGACAAGTATTTGAGCGCAAATCGTTTATTTCAGAAGTTCTCCCAAGAAGCATCAGTAGTAGAGTAGGGAATTAAAGTAGATAATATAATGAAGTCAGTAACAGTTGTGGTTTCAATCAGGTTTCACTGTGGGCAACTGAAGCTCAGTGCCACTGGGGACCAATAGGATACATTTTAGAACGTGTCTCAGACTTACCTCAACTGACTGGTTAGGAATCTGGAGTAATTAACTACCACTTCCCTGACCGTCTTTGGTAAGGGGCCGTTGCTGGGGTCATTATCTTCTGGTGCTCCTACCTTGCCCTCTGTGAGCTCAGTGTGCTCTCATATGCCAGAAAAAAAAAAAGAAAAAAAAACATCTCTCAAGCAGAGACTTACAGGTTTTCACAATAAGCAAGCTTCAGAATGTAAAGGTGGAGCTAAGGAGATATGAGCAGGGTATCAAGAGTATCTTTATAGCACATATGACTCAAATTGTATTCATACCCATACCATTGGAAAACCTTCTATTAAAGGTTTAGGATAAATCAAGGAGCTGAGCTTACACTGTGTACTCTAATGTGAACCAATGCTCCATTCAGAAACTCTTGAGATGTATATAGTGAGGTAGCAGATCACAAGCTGTTCATCTCATCTAGAGCTTGTAGACAATGGTTAGTAGAGTGTTACTTTGAGTAGCTCTGTACTATAGTGCTTTACTGACAGACACAGAGTTCTTTACTTCATCTTAATATTGCTAAAATTATTTTTAAATCCAGTTGCATTGCTACCTAATAAAACATGGTGTACATGTAGTGAATGGTGATATGATGTGAATATACCGCACTTTGAGTCATAGGGTAACAATATGTCAAATAACAAATTTTGTACACTTTTATCATCTTAAAACAGACCTCTTAAATAAATGTAAGAAAATAATTTTTGACTTGGTAACTTATTTACTTTTACTTTGGCTTATTTTTCTTTTTCTTTTTTTTTTTTTGAGATGGATGGAGTCTTTCTCTGTCCCCCAGGCTGGAGTGCAGTGGCGCAATCTTGGCTGACTGCAAGCTCCGCCTCCTGGGTTCACGCCATTCTCCTGCCTCAGCCTCCCTAGTAGCTGGGACTACAGGCGCCCGCCACCACACCCGGCTAATTTTTTGTATTTTTAGTAGAGACGGGGTTTCACCGTGTTAGCCAGGATGGTCTCGATCTCCTGACCTTGTGATCCACCCGCCTTGGCCTCCCAAAGTGCTGGGATTACAGGTTTGAGCCACCATACCCAGCCTACTTTGGCTTATTTTTCTAAGCTGCATGAGCTGGTAAGGAAATAAGAAAGGCATCTTACCTCCTTGTGTTTTAAATGAATTTGCATCCTAACAGAAATGTTCTTAAATGCAGTTATGTTTTAAATGTACAATAAGCTTCTTGTAAATTATACAGTGTAGTTCCTTAAAGACTAAATACCACAGAAGCAAAAAGTTGTCAAGTTAAAATGAGCATTATTGGGACACATCTGTTCTACTCTTTTACTTCTGATTGAATCCATTAACCAGAAAATACTAGTGCTCTCTTTTATCTTCTGTCATGTTTTTTAAAATTTTCTCTTCAAATATTAATTTGCTGTTTTTCCATTTGCATCTAATAAAAGTTATCTCTCCCAATTTCAGGTTTTGGTTCTATCCCGTGTAGTACCATACTGCAGCAATAATATGCCCCCCATATGTGTCCAAAATACACCAAAAGTCAACCCTTCTTTTGCATCCAGCAACATATATTCTGATTCTGAAAGAATTTTGCTTAGTTGGATGAACATAAATTACGAGAATACTCGACATGTGATATGGAAAAACTGTCACAAAGGTGAGAAGTGATTTTTTTCTTTAAACAAGTTATTGCAAATTGTAGTGTGATGATGGAAAAGGAGCCATGGATACACAATCCACTCAGAATCCGTGGATTCTAGACCCCTCTCCAACATTTACTTTCTGTTCTACAAAAATGATGCCTCCTTAACATCTTCAAGATATGTTTCCTCACATATAAAATGGAAATAATAAAAGGTGCTTCTTTAACTTATTTTGAAGAATAACTGATTTTAAAAGCATATGGAGGAACTCTAGAAATGAAAGCATTAATCATTGCTGACATTTTCAGCTGTATAGAGTATTAAATATATAGGTGACACTGCTCAAACTTAGTATATAACTAGTTGAGATCAAGTAAAATCTCCTAGAAAACATCTCGCATGTCATATGAGGAACATGTTGGAAATCACTAAGAGTAATAATGCTGCCTGAATTCTTTGGGGGTAGGTCATATTAGGTATTTCACAATGAAATAAGAAAGTCATGTCACATCCTTGTGTTTTAGATGAATTTACTTTCTAACAGAACTGTCCTTAAAATGCAGTTTTTTTAACCCAGTCATAAGCCTCTTGTAAATCACACAGTGTGGTGCTGAGACATGTTGGTGTTCACAGATAGTACTAAGGACAGTGCGCACGGTCATTGTTCCTTTAGCTTCAATTCAACTCCTTTCTTCCAAGTGCATACAAACCTGTTGTGTTCAGAGTAGACTGTTTTTTAACATGAAATAACTTTTTAATATCCAATATGCAGAATTTAGTTCAAACTTTACAAGTAAGGGGAAGATTAAGAGTTCAGTTTAAAAATGAGACTTTGAATTATGATTGCCCTTAAATTGAAGGTGTTATTTTAGAAAACATTCAAGAAAACACCAAGATTGAAAGAGATATATTGATATGTTGGTATTTGAGAACAGCAAACAGAATACTTTATTACCTTCTAATTGACATGCTGAAAATATCAAAATTTATATCTTATAAAAATGTATTTACCCCATTAAAATACAAAACAAAGTACAAATAAATAATGCTAAGGTGAACTTCACAAAAACACATAAAAATTAGTTTGATTATTGTAGAGTAACACTTTGACCAGGGTGTCATAAAATATGTGCATATATTAAAAATTAATGTGTTAATTTGTTATAAAAGTGTTATGGTTCTAATTTTACCAACACAGTGGCCTATGCCAGTTAATTTCAAAGATTTTGCTGCATTTTTTTCCAAATAATATATTATAGACATTTACCTCTTTGCTGTTTTTTAGCAAACTGAGTCCAATGCCTTTACAAAGCCTTTGTGCTTCCTGTTCCCTTTGACTAGACTATTATTTTACCAGATATCTTCATGGTTCCCTTTCTCATTTCATTCAAGTCATTGATTAAATGTCACCTTATCTGAGAAGGTTTATCAGTGTCTTCTCTAAAACAGGATATCCTTCAGTCCTACTCTTTCCTGCTCTATTTTTATTCTTAACAGCACTTTTTAAATATAAATGTAATTGTAAACATCAACGTATTTGTTTGTCATCTGTCTCTTCCAGTAGAATATGACCTTCTGAATAAATTAGACAAGATTGTTCTTTGGCTAATTAGGAATGTGACCTTCTTAATTAGCCAAAGAACAATCTTGTCTCATTTATTCCCAGAGCCTAGAACTGTTCCTAACAGAATAACAGACACATGCTCTCTTAGCTTTGTCCTGGTATAACAGAATACCATAGACTGGGTAATTTATAAAGAACAGAAATTTGTCTTTCACAGATCTGAAGGCCGAGAAGTCCAAGATTCAGGTACTGGCAGGTTCTATGTCTGATAAGGGCTGCTCTCTGTTTCCAAGATGGTGCCTAGACGATGCACACCCCAAACAAGAGGAACACTGTGTCCTCACGTGGCAGAAGGCACAAAAGAGATAAACTCCCTCCATCAAAGAACAATGTATTATTCAGCAGTAAAATGAAGTGAGCTATCAAGGCATGAAAAGACATGGAGTAAACTTATAGATATATTACTAGGTAAAAGGAGCCAATCTGAAAAGGCTACATACTGTGCGGTTTCAACTGTATGACTTTCTGGAAAATGTAAAACCATAGAGACAGGAAAAAGAGCAGTGGATACTAGGAGTTAATGGGGAAGGGGTGATGAATAGGTATAGTACACAGGACGTTTAAGGTAGTGAAACTACTCTGATACTATAATTATGAATACATGTCATTATACATTTGTTAAAACCCATAGAATGTATAATATTAAGAGTGGGCCCTGATGTAAACTGTGAACTTTGGGTGATAATAGTTTGTTAATGTAGGTTCATCAGTTGTAATAAATGCACCACTGCAGTGCAAAGGTTGGTAGTGGGGGAGGATTATGTGTGTGTGGTAACTGTCTGTAACTTCTGATTCATTTTGCTGCAAACCTAAAAATGCTTTAAAAAACTGTCTATTTAAAAATAATTTAGTAATACATTTTTTAAAGCAAAAAATAACAATTCCATTGTTAGACTCATTAAGCAATATGTCTAATAAATATGAATCCATTGCTCTGATGACCTGTACAGTATAAAAGTCCTTCAGAAAATTCATAAACTTCAGTACATTGCAATTTATGTAAAATTATTTGTGTGTTTTAGGTAATCATTGATCTAAATTTCAAGTCTTTAATAATGTTAGATACAACTCATGTTTTCTAAAATATTAATTTAGCAAATATCTGTAAGCTCCGCACCAAGCTTCAAATCCTGTGTGAGCACATTGAAGGTGCTGAATAAATATCTCTTAAATAAATCAATGGCTAAATGGATGGTTATATAGATAAAGCCAAAAGAAGTTGAAAAGATGTTCAAGTATTTAAAACTAGTTGAAAAGTTGAACATCTGACAGGAACAGAGACAAGCCAACAGCTTATGATTGTATCAAATATTATATGTTTTCCCTTGAGGATATAATTAACATATAAACAGTATTCTATACGGACTTATTTTGTGTTGATGTGCTGATGTGCACTGTTGTCTTGGCTTTGTTCTTCTCATCTTATACATTCTGTCTTCTCCTCTGTTACTATTTTCCTTCATTTATTACCATATATAACATTCTTTCTTTTTCCCAAATTACTTTCCTCAATCTTGCTGTTTACCTAAGATTCTTATTTCTATATTACCTTTTTCTTATGTCTCTTTTCTTTTCAATATCTTCCTTTATGTGCCTTACACCTCTCCTTCAATCTCTATTTATTTATTTTTCCCTTGACCATTCAGGGAATAAACACTTGAATTTTAACTATGAGTGTTTCCAGAAGATACTGCTCACTGTGGCTTCTGCTTAAAAATTACAAGCTTTTTGACCATTAGAGTTGTTCAGATTCAAAGGGAGGTATTTCCTCTACCCTCTGATATACAGACACCATTTTTCCTCAGATTTCCTGTCTTGCCCTTGTATGCTAGCTAAAGCATTTTGGCTTTCTTTGTGGCTCTCAATCCCTCCTTAGCATTCTCTGTTCAAGGTCTCTTTCCTTCATCACACTGATATTTTCCTTCTTCTGTCTTTGCTCCAAAACCTCCACATTTTGGCCATCTATATCCTCTTGTGATTTTAAGTTACTCTTCCAATGCCTCCCAGATCCAAATCTACCTCAGACCTACCTCCTCACCTCCAGTTCTGTATATCTTACTCCTTATGAACACCTTCATTAAAATGTCCCATAAGCACCTCAAATTTCACTGGTCAAAAATCTAGGCATCCCTCCTTCTTACATCTAATTAATCACCAACCAACAATTTATTTTGATTGTATCCACAAATTATCTTCTGAATCTACCTACTTTTTTCTAGCTCCCCTGTCACTCTTGTAATTTATCATTTCCATCAATGTCACCCTCTCATATTTACCACATCGAGTCCTGCCATTTGCCCATCTGTTGCTCACACAGCCATACTTGGTTCTTCATAAAACACAAATTTTAGCATCAGACTCCTGCCTAAAATCCTTTAATGGTAATTTATTCACTTCAATATCTACCATACCTTATTACCATAACTCTTAACATTCACTTTTGCACACTATACTTCAGCGCTGTAAACTATTGATTGGCTGCTGTTTCCTTTTTTTTTTTTTTTTTACTTTTATTTTAAGTTCATGGGTACATGTTCAGGTTTGTTATATAGGTAAACTCATGTCACGGGGGTTTGTTGTATAGATTATTTCATCATCCAGGTATTAAGCCTAGTACCTATTAGTTATTTCTTCTGATGCTCTCCCTCCTCCCATCCTCCACCCTCCTGTAGGCCCCAGTGTCTGCCGTCCCCCTCTATGTGTCTATGTGTTCTCATCATTTAGCTCCCACTTTAAAGTGAGAACATGCCGTATTTGTTCCTTCATTAGTTTGCTAAGGTTAATGGCCTCCAGTTCCATCCATCTTCCTGCAAAGGATGTGATCTCATTCTTTCTTCCGGCTGCATATTATTCCATGGTGTGTATGTGCCATGTTTTGTTTATGCAGTCTACCATTGATGGGCATGTAGGTTGATTGCATGCCATTGCTATTGTGAACAGTGCTGCAATGAATATATACCTGTGTGTGTCTTTATGATAGAACAAATTATATTCCTTGGGTATATACCCAATAATGAGATTGCTGGGTTGAATGGTAGTTCCATTTTTAGGTCTTTGGGGAATCGCCACACTGTCTTCCACAATGGGTGAACTAATTTACACTCCCAGCAACAGTTTATAAGTATACCTTTTTCTCTGCAACCTCTCCAGGCCCTGTTACTTTTCAACTTTATTTTTTTTTTATTTTTTTATTTTTTTGAGATGGAGTCTAGCTCTGTCGCCAGGCTGGAGTGCAGTGGTGCAATCTTGGCTCACTGCAACCTCCACCTCCCGGGTTCAAGTGATTCTCCTGCCTCAGCCTCCTGAGTAGCTGGAATTACAGGCACGTGCTGCCACGCCCAGCTAATTTTTGTATTTTTAGTAGAGACAGGGTTTTACCATGTTGGCCAGGATGGTCTCAATCTCCTGACCTAGTGATCCACCCACATCAGCCTCCCAAAGTGCTGGGACTGCAGGCCTGAGCCACCACGCCCAGCCTACTTTTTGAGTTTTTAATAAGAGCCATTCTGACTGGTGTGAGACGGTATTGCACTGTGGTCTTTATTTGCATTTCTCTAATGATCAGTGTTGTTAAGCTTTTATTCATATGCTTCTAGGCTGCATGTATGTCTTTTGAAAAGTGTCTGTTCATGTCCTTTGCCTACTTTTTAATGGGTTGTTTCTTTTTGGCTTGTAAATTTGTTGAAGTTCCTTATAGATGACCTTATATTCCTTATATTAGACCTTTGTCAGGTGCATAGATTGCAAAACTTTTCTCCCATTCTGTAGGCTGTCCGTTTACTCTGTTGGTAGTTTCTTTTGCTGTGTAAAAGCTTATTATGCTAAACAGATTCCATTTGTCAATTTTTTCTTTGGTTGCAATTGCTTTTGGTGTCTTTGTCATGAAATTTTTTCTCATTTCTACATGAAGAATGGTAGTGCCAAAGTTGTCCTCCAGGGTTTTTATACTTTTGGGTTTTACATTTAACTTTTTAATACAATTTGGATTAAATTTTGTATATAGTGTAAGGAAGGGGTCCAGTTTCAATCTTCTGCATATGGTTAGCCAGTTATTCTGTCAGTATTTATTGAATGGGGAGTCCTTTCCCCATTGCTTGTTTTTGTCAATTTTGTCAAAGATCAGATAGTTGTAGGTGTGTGACCTTATGTCGGACCTCTATTCTGTTCCATTGGTTTATGTATCTGTTTTTGTACCAGTTATCCCCTTTTTGTTAACTGTAGCCCCTTTGTATAGTTTGAAGTTGGATACAGTGAAGCCTCCAGCTTTGTTCTTTTTGTTTAGGATTGCCTTGGCAATTTGGGCTCTTTTTTGGTTCCATATGAATTTTAAAATAGTTATTTCTTGTTCTGTGAAGAATGTCATTGGTAGTTTTATAGAAATAGCATCGAATGTATAAATTGCTTTGGGCCATTTGGCCATTTTAACAATATTGATTCTTCCTATCCATGAGCATGGAATGATTCTTCCATTTGTTGGTGTCATCTCTGATTTCTTTAAGCAGTGTTTTGTAATTCTCCTTGTAGAGATCTTTCAACTTCCTTGTTATTCCTAGGTGTTTTATACTTTTTGTGACAATTGTGAATGTGATTACATTCCTGATTTGGCTCTTGCTTGACTGTTGTTGGTGTTTAGAAATGTTAGTGATTTTTCTGTATGTTCCTTTTGTGTCTTGAGACTTTGCTGAAGTTGCTTATCAGCATAAGGAGTTTTTGGGTTGAGACTAAGGAGGTTTTTACATATAGAATCGTGTTGTCTGGAAACAGGAAAGATTTGACTTCCTTTCCTCCTATTTGAATATCCTTTATTTCTTTCTCTTGCCCAATTGCTCTGGCCAGGACTTCCAATACTATGTTGAATAGGACTAGTGAGAGGGCATACTTGATTTGTGCTGATTTTCAAAAGGAATACTTCCACCTTTGCCCATTCAGTATGATATTGGCTGTGGGTTTAACATAGAGAGCTCTTACTATTTTGAGGTATGTTCCTTCAATACCCAGTTTATTGAGAGTTTTTGACATGAAGTCGTGTTGAGTTTTATTGAAAGCCATTTCTGCATCTAGTAAGATAATCATGCACTTTTTCTATTTAGTTCTGTTTATGTGATGAATCACATATTTTTATTTGCATACATTGAATTAACCTTATATTGCAGGGATAAAGACTACTTGATCATGGTAGATTAGCTTTTTGACATGCTGCTGAATTCAGTTTGCCAGTATTTTGTTGAGGATTCTTGCATCGATGTTCATCAAGGATATTGGTCTGAAGATTTCATTTTCTTGTTGTTGTGTCTCTGCCAGGCTTGGTATCAGGATGATGCTGGACTCATAGAATGAGTTAGGGAGGAGGGCTTCCTTCTCAATTTTGGGGAATAAGTTCAGTAGAAATGATGCCAGCTCTTACTCATACATCTGGTAGAATTTGGCTGTGAATCCATTTGGTCCTGGGCTTTTTGTGGCTGGTAGGCTATTTATTTCTGATTCAGTTTTGGAGCTCATTATTGGTTTGCTCAGGGATTCAATTTCTTCCTAGCTCAGTCTTTGGAGGGTGTCTGTGTCCAGGAATTTATACATGTATTCTAGATTTTCTAGTTTATGTGCTTAGAGGTGTTCATAATCTCTGATAATTGTTTGTATTTCTATGGGGTGACTGGTACCCTTTGTAATTTCTGATTGTGTTTATTCAGATCTTCTCTCTTTTCTTTATTATTCTAGCTAATGGTCTATTTCATTTTTTGTTTTTCACAAAATGAACTCCTGGATTTGTTCATCTTTTGAATGGTTTTTCGTGCCTCAATCTCCTTCCTTCGGTTCAGTTCTGATTTTGGTTATTTCTTGTCTTCTGATAGTTTTGGGGGTTTTGTGCTCTTGACTCTCTAGTACTTTTAATTGTCATGTTAGGTGGTTAAATCAAGATGTTTCTAACTTTTCATGTGGGCATTTAGTGCTATAAATTTTCTTTTTAACATGGCCTTAGATGTTTCCCGGAGATTCTGATATGTTGTATCTTTTTTCTCATTAGTTTCAAAGGACTTCTTGATTTCTGCCTTAATTTCGATATTCACCCAAAAGTTACTCAGGGTCAGGTTATTCAATTTCCATGTAATTATATGGTTTTGAGTGAATTTTTTAGTCTTGATTTCTAACTTTATTACTCTGTGGTCCAAGAAGTGGTTGTTACGATTTCAGCTATTTTGCACTTGCTGAAGCGTGTTTTGTGTCCAATTATGTGATCGATTTTAGAGTATGTGTCATGTGGCAATTAGAAGAATGTATACCCTGTTGCTTTTGGGTGGACAGTTCTGTAGATGTCTGTCAGGTTCACTTGATCCAGTGCTGAGTTCAGGTCCTGAATATCTTTGTTAATCTTCCGTCTTGATCTGTTTAATACTATTAGTAAGTTGTTAACATCTCCCACTATTATTGTGTGGGAGTTTGTCTTTTTGAAGGTCTCTAAGAACTTGCTTTATTAATCTAGGTGCTCCTGTGTTGGGTGTATATTAATTTAGGATAGTTAGGCATTCTTGTTGAATTGAACCCTTTACCATTATGTAATGCCCTTCCTTGTCTCTTTTGACCTGCTTTGGTTTTGTCTGAGATGTAGATTGCAACCCCTACTTTTATTTTTGTTTTCCATTTGCTTGGTAGATTTTTCTCCATCCATGTATTTTGAGACTATGGGTGTCATTGCATATGAGATGAGTCTCTTGATGACAGTATACCAATGGGTCTTGGTTCTTTATCCAGCTTGCCACTCTGTGCCTTTTAATTGGAGCGTATAGCCCTCTTACATTCAAGGTTAGTATTGATAGGTGTGGCTTTGATCCTGTCATCATGATGTTAGCTGGTTATTATACAGACTTGTTTGTGTGGTTGCTTTGTAGTGTCAATGGTCTGTGTACTTACATGTGCTTTTGTAATGGCTGGTAAAGGTCTTTTCTTTCTATATTTAGTGCTTCTTTCAGGAGCTCTTTTAAGGCAGGTCTGGTGGTAACAAATTCCAACATTTGCTTGTCTGAATAGGATCTTATTTCTCCTTTGCTTATAAAGTTAATTTGGCCAGATAGGAAATCTTGGGTTAGAATTTCTTCTCTTTATGAATATTGAATAGTGGCTCCCAATCTTTTCTGGTTTGTAGGATTTCTGCTAAGATGTCTGTTGTTAGTGTAATGGGCTTCCCTTTGTAGGTGACCTGACCTTTCTCACTAGCTGCCTTTAACAATTTTTCTTTCATTTTGACCTTGGAGAATCTGATAATTATATGTCTTGTGGATTATCTTCTTGTGAAGTACCTTACTGAAGTTCTCTGCATTTCCTAAATGTGAATGTTGGCCTCTCTAGCTAGGTTGGAGAAGTTCTCGTAGATGATACCCTGAAATATGTTTTCTGAGTTGTTTACATTCTCCCTGTCTCGTTCAGGGACACCAGTGAGTCATAGATTTGGTCTTTTTATACAATCCCATATTTCTTGGATGTTTTGTTTCTTCCTTTAAATATGTTTTTCTCTATTCTTATCTGTCTTTTTTTTTTTTTTTTTTTGGAGTCTCGCTCTGTCGCCCAGGCTGGAATGCAGTGGCATGATCTCAGCTCACTGCAAGCTCTGCCTCCTGGGTTCACACCATTCTCCTGCCTCAGACTCCTGAGTAGCTGGGACTACAGGCGCCCACCATCACGCCCGGCTAATTTTTTTGTATTTTTAGTAGAGATGGGGTTTCACCGCATTAGCCAGGATGGTCTCGATCTCCTGACCTCGTGATCTGCCCATCTTGGCCTCCCAAGTCTGACTGTCTTAGTTCAGAAAGCCAGTCTTCAAGCTCTGAGATTTTCTTTACAGCATTGTCTATTCTGCTATTAATACTAGTGACTGCATTATGAAATTTTTGTAGTATGTTTTTAAGCTCTATGACGTCGATTACCTTCTTTTCTATACTGGCTATTTTGTCAGTCGGCTCCTGTATTATTTTATTATGAGTCCTAGTTTCCTTGGATTGTGTTTCAACATACTCCTGCATCTCCATGATCCTTATTCCTATCCATCTCTGAATTCTGTTTCTGTCATTTTAACCAACTCAGCCTGGTTCATAATCTTTGAGAAGTGATGCAGTAGTTTGAGGAAAGAAGGCACTCTGGCTTTTTGAGTTGTCAGTTCTTTTTTTTTTTGAAGGCTTCTTTGTTAATTTTTTTTTATTATTATTATACTTTAGGTTTTTGGGTACATGTGCACAATGTGCAGGTTTGTTACATATGTACCCATGTGCCATGTTGTTTTGCTGCACCCATTAACTCGTCATTTAGCATTAGGTATATCTCCTAATGCTATCCCTCCCCCCTCCCCCCACCCCACAACAGTCTCCAGAGTGTGATGTTCCCCTTCCTGTGTCCATGAGTTCTCATTGTTCAATTCCCACCTATGAGTGAGAACATGCGGTCTTTGGTTTTTTGTCCTTGCGATAGTTTACTGAGATTGATGTTTTCCAGTTTCATCCATGTCCCTACAAAGAACATGAACTCATCATTTTTATGGCTGCATAGTATTCCATGGTGTATATGTGCCACATTTTCTTAATCTAGTCTATCGTTTTTGGACATTTGGGTTGGTTCCAACTCTTTGCTATTGTGAATAGTGCCCCACGCAATAAACATACGTGTGCATGTGTCTTTATAGCAGCATGATTTATAGTCCTTTGGGTATATACCCAGTAATGGGATGGCTGGGTCAAATGGCATTTCTAGTTCTAGGTCCCTGAGGAATCACCACACTGACTTCCACAATGGTTGAACTAGTTTACAGTCCCACCAACAGTGTAAAAGTGTTCCTATTTCTCCACATCCTCTCCAGCACCTGTTGTTTCCTGACTTTTTAATGATGGCCATTCTAACTGGTGTGAGATGGTATCTCACTGTGGTTTTGATTTGCATTTCTCTGATGACCAGTGATGATGAGCATTTTTGCATGTGTTTTTTGGCTGCATCAATGTCTTCTTTTGAGAAGTGTCTGTTCATGTCCTTCACCCACTTTTTGATGGGGCTGTTTTTTTCTTGTAAATTTGTTTGAGTTCATTGTAGATTCTGGATATTAGCCCTTTGTCAGATAAGTAGGTTGCAAAAATTTTCTCCCATTCTGTAGGTTGCCTGTTCACTCTGATGGTAGTTTCTTTTGTTGTGCAGAAGCTCTTTAGTTTAATGAGATCCCATTTGTCAATTTTGGCTTTTGTTGCCATTGCTTTTGGTGTTTTAGACATGAAGTCCTTGCCCACGCCTATGTCCTGAATGGTATTGCCTAGGTTTTCTTGTAGGATTTTAATGGTTTTACATCTAACATGTAAGTCTTTAATTCATCTTGAATTAATTTTTGTAGAAGGTGTAAGGAAGGGATCCAGCTTCAGCTTTCTCCATATGGCTAGCCAGTTTTCCCAGCACCATTTATTAAATAGGGAATCCTTTCTCCATTTCTTGTTTTTGTCAGGTTTGTCAAAGATCAGATAGTTGTAGATATATGGCATCATTTCTGAGGGCTCTGTTCTATTCCATTGATCTATGTCTCTGTTGTGGTACCAGTACCATGCTGTTTTGTTTACCGTAGCCTTGTAGTATAGTTTGAAGTCAGGTAGCATGATGCCTCCAGCTTTGTTCTTTTGGCTTAGGATTGACTTGGCGATGCGGGCTCTTTTTTGGTTCCATATGAACTTTAAAGTAGTTTTTTCCAATTCTGTGAAGAAAGCCATTGGTAGCTTGATGGGGATGGCATTGAATCTATAAATAACCTTGGGCAGTATGGCCATTTTCACGATATTGATTCTTCCAACCCATGAGCATGGAATGTTCTTCCATTTGTTTGTATCCTCTTTTATTTCATTGAGCAGTGGTTTGTAGTTCTCCTTGAAGAGGTCCTTCACATCCCTTGTAAGTTGGATTCCTAGGTATTTTATTCCCTTTGAAGCAATTGTGAATGGGAGTTCACTCATGATTTGGCTCTCTGTTTGTCTGTGATTGGTGTATAAGAATGCTTGTGATTTTTGTACATTGATTTTGTATCCTGAGACTTTGCTGAAGTTGCTAATCAGCTTAACGAGATAAGCAGATAGTATTGATGATTGCACAGCTATATGACTGTACTAAACAACAATGAATTGAACAATTGAATTGCATGAAATTTGTGTTATGTGAATTATATCTCAATATAACTTTTATAAAAATGTACTGTTATAGTCATCTAACATAAAATTCATGTGACAATTATTATATTCATAATAAGTAAATTGACTAATTTTTTCTAAAATTTCTGATTAAATTTTGTGTTTAACAAACACATCTCTAATTCATAATACTGTAAAGACCAGTATTTTTGTTACTAAATATACCTGAATATCAAAAGTGATGTAATGTAAAACTGGATAAAAACATAACTTCCAAATTAAAAATTTAAAAAATGTGCGGAGCATCACTTGAGTTTTCTGGTTTCTGACAAATGACAACTACATTAGACTGCTGGTTCTCTCTCCAAAAAAAAACAACCATTGACCAACACGTCTCAGACGATAATGTGAATTCTTGGAGATTTTGTTAACATGTTTTTATATTTTGCTAGGTGTTGGGTGAGGCCAGAAATTCCACATTTTCAACAAGCTTCCATTTGATGTAGGTGCTGCTGATTCACTTAGCTCACTTTGGGTAGCAAATCCTTAGAAGAAGTATAGAAGAGAGAGTAGCTTGTATCAAAGGAATTATCATAAAAGTAGAGAAAATCCTTGATGTATCAAAGCTCTGATAAACTGTGGTGAGGGCTTGGCAGCAGCCTTGAGTATAAAAGAGAAGATACAGGCATAGGATCAGAGATTAGAGAAGAGCTTTGAAGTTTTGTCTTTACTTTTTCACAACATCGCCTTGGAAGAATCATTGTCATCCTATTCTTACTGAGAGCCTTGTTTGAACAGCTACAGCCCATGCCTTCTGGTATTCAACAAGTAATAATATCAAAGCAGATTCAAAGTTGTGATGGGTTGAACAATAATAGGTCTCCTGGTTTCTACTCAGGGAGATAGAGAACTGGAAACTGTTTTCTCCCACCCTTATAACAACAATGAAAGTCAGACAAGCAGCAAATTCTCTATTTTTCTTGAACCTTAACACAAAGCTGAGATTGCAGGGCAACAAAGAGAGACTTGGTTTTTACTGGAAGAAATGAGATGATAGCAATGGTCTACTTGTAGATAGAGCTAGATGCCATTAAGAATAGTTGAGTTAGGGTGATTGGTGTATTGGTAGAGGCCAAGTATACACTAGTGAGAGATCATGAAACTCCTAGTGGCCACAGTTATAGACTCTGCATCTTCTTGCAGGTGTTTACTCCACAGACTTCACATGTTGCTCACAGAAATGACTAAAGTGAGTCTGGAGAATGTGTACTCCTTAGTACCTAGTGTAGGGGCAGGCAATTCACTCTGACTTCTGTATATCTGTCTTAGTTCATTTAGTGTTGCTATAACAGAATACTACAGTTTGGGTAATTTATAAACAATAGAAGTTTATCTGGGTTGTGACTCTGGAGGCTGGAAAGTCCAAGATAATTAGGTTGCATTTGATGAGGGCCTTCTTGCTGCATTATTACTTTATGGTAGGCATCCCATAGCTAGAGAAGAGGATATAAAGTAAGAGCATGCAAGAAAGAGAGAAAAAGAGGGCCAGACTCCCAATGTAACTAACACACTCCTGAGATAACACCATTAATCCATTCATGAAGCCAGAGCTCTCATGATCTAATTACCTCCTAAAAGTCCCACCTCTATTGGCTGGTATTAACCACTGAAATGGCAATGAAATTTGAACATGCGATTTAGAGGGGACATTCAAACCATAGCAGTACCTTATAGAACAGATGTGTTCATCTATGTTAATTTAAGGACAACACATACTGTCACCCAAAGGGCTCTGGTGAATACTCATTGCAGTTGCAAAAAAAAAAAAAAAAAAAAAAAAAAAAGAAAGAAAAGAAAAGAAAAAGGAAAAAAAAGAAAATAATGAACCACCTCTTGCTCCAAGAAAGGGGCTGGAATTCAACATTTCTGTCAAGTAGAAAATCCCAAACAATCTATAAAAAGCTCCTAGAAATACTTTATGCATTTATCAAGGTCAGAGGATATATGATCACTATACAATTAAATTAAATTATATTTCTATATGTTGGTAGTAAACAATTGGAATTTAAAATAAAAATATACCATTTAACATAGAAGAAATACTTAAGTATCTAATATTAAGTACTTAGTATAAGTATGTATAACAAAATAAATTAGAGATATATATGCTATAAACTACAAAACACTGATGAAAGCAATCAATGAGAACTAAATAGAGAAATGTAGCATGCACATGACGTTGGAAAACTAAATGTTGTTAGGCTATCAAATTGATCTATAGATTCAATTCAATTCCAGTGAAAATACCATCACATATTCTTATAGATAGATATCAATAAGTTGACTCTAAAATGTATATATAAAGGCATTGCCACTAAAATAGCCAAAACAATTTTGAAAAGGTGGAAGAAATTTTGAAACTACAATAATCAAGACTGGATGGTACTGACAAAAGAATAGATGTGTAGATCAAAAGAATACAATTGAGAGACAAGGAATATATCTACACAGATATAATCAACTGGGTGTTTTTGCTTACAAAAGTGCAAAAGCAATTAAATCAAGTAAGGCTAGTGTTTTCAACAAATATTACTTGAATAATTGGAAGTGCATATGTAAAAAATGAGCATTGACCTATACCTCACATGTTGTGCGAAAATTATCTCAAAGTAGATCATAGATCTAAATATAAACCCACACAACTTTTATATACATACATATATATACACATATATACACGTATACACGTATCTATATGTATTGGACTTTACGATATTAAAATTTCTGCTTTGTGAAAGACACTATTAAGAGAATGAAAAGACAAGCTACAGACTGGGGGTAAATATTTTTGAATAACATATTCCACAAATTTCTTGTATGCAGGATACATAACTCTCCAAACTCAACAACAAGAAAATAAACAACAAAATTTGAAAAATAGTCAAAAGTTCTGAAAAGATACATCACCAAAAAAAGATAGAGAGATAGAAAAAAGGCACATATAAGTTGCCCAACACAATTACTATATAATCCAGAAATCTCTTTTCCAGCCATTTCACCAAAATACATTAGAATTACCAAGCATCGTATGTTCTTACTCATATGTGGGAGCTAAGCTCTGAGGATGCAAAGGCATAAGAATGATACAATGGACTTTGAGGACTCACGGGGAAAGGGTGAGAAGGGAGTGAGGGATAAAAGGCTACCAATTGGGTTCAGTGAATACTACTTGGGTGCTGGATGCACCAAAATCTCACAAATCACCACTAAAGAACTTACTCATGTAATCAAATACCACCAGTTTCCCCCAAAACCTATGGAAATAAAATTTTTTAAGAAGAAGAATTGCTGATCACAATAAGCCCTACATGAGATAATTTATAGCAGATTTTCATAATTGCCTCTAAACTGAAGACAAACCAAATGCCCTTCAATTGGTGAATGAATACCAAATCTCTGTGACATCCATCAAATACAGTACTCAACAATGAAAACAACAATGACTATTGATTCACACAACATGGGTGCATCTTAAATGAATTTCACTAAGTAAAAGAAGCCAAAACAACAAGACGCCAGAAGACTACATATTGATAGTGTGTGATTCAAGTTTTACAGCATTTTGGTAAAGGTGAAGTTATTGAGATTAAAAACACATCAGTGTTTGCCAGGTGCTAGCAGATGAGGGTAGGGATTGACTACAAAGGTGCAGGATGTTGGAATTTTGGGGGTGATCACACTTTTCTTTATGGAAACGTGATGGCAGGTACATGAAAATGTATTCCTCAAGTTCCTGTAGGTGTGTAGCACAAAGAGTGAATGCTAGTGTAAGTAATTTTATAAAATCAACCAAGATATGTAATTAAAGACAAAATGCAGACTGTGACAAATGAATATAACTGGGTTGCAAATGTTGGACAACCTCACTGATGGTAATGAAAAAGAAATGAGCTTATTTAATTGTAAAGAACTATGACTGTGTAGTCTAAGACTAAAGGTGTAAAGAACTATACATACACACCTTACTCTAGTTTCTCACAGGGATATGGCTTTGCAATTCTGAAAGCACTTTATATACATACTAGGGTTTAACCAATACATAAAAATATTGTAGATAATGAGATTGAGATTTTTCACTGTTGACAAAATAAGGTGGGGCGGGTGTCATAATGAATTCTGTGGTCCTGAGTTGTGATTGGTGGAGCTGGAAATAACAGGATAACAATTAGTTGTTGCTGTATTGTTATGTATTCATTGACTTCTGATTGGAGGATTTTTTTTAATTCGTTGTTTTCCTGTTTTGAATGTGATTTTCCTGCAACAAGATGTTAAGCTCCTTCAAGACAATTTCTGTCCCTCCTCTAATGTCTGTACAAGACAAGGATGTGCTATCTGGTGGATACAGTCTATGTCCACTGCTAACTGACTGATTATCAATGTAAAAGGCTAGTAAATTACCTTTTTCAGATCAAAAGTTATCATTGCTTCCAGTCCATAGAAAAATAAATATTAACTACAAAAGTGAAATATTTTGCTTCTATTGATAGCTATGGGTGGCAAATATACATTCAGAGAAGCACATTTTACTTAGCTAAGAGAGTACATCTTAGGTTCTCAGCACATACATATACACAAAATAGTGACTATGTGAAGTGATGAATATGTTAATTAGCTTGATTTTGGGAATCACTACACAAGGTATACTTATATCAAAACACAATTTGTGTTCTGTATACATATACTCTTTATTTGCCAATTATACATCAAAGCTGGACAAAAAAGAGAAGCACATGTAGATTATCATTATTCAGCCAACTGGCAATGTGTATTTAAAATCATTAATTCGATTACATTGAATCTTATATCAAAAATGTTATTTATAAGTTTCAATCAGGAAATAATACTTTGAAAAGTACAGAGGTTGTTTGCTATGCATTAGTTGAAAATCCTTAGTGATCTGTGTTTGCTAGACTGATTTTGTGACGATATGCTATAGAAATCCTATAGAAATATTCAATGTCATAGCTTCTCAGATGAAAAAGTACTGGACATTGTCTGTGAAGTGTCCAGGACATCTGTGA
The DNA here is from genome assembly GCF_006542625.1 of Nomascus leucogenys. Lineage (NCBI taxonomy): Eukaryota > Metazoa > Chordata > Mammalia > Primates > Hylobatidae > Nomascus > Nomascus leucogenys. The sequence continues at coordinate 57,533 of NW_022095772.1, read as the reverse complement.
TTCAAGACATAATTAAGTCTTCCAATTCCAGGTGTAAAGCAATCCCGGTTTTGAAGCTAATATACATGTCATGGGTGTATCATGTCATGGTTTTTCTTCTTCACAGAAAATGGGAGTAGAGAGATTTGAGGGAATTTATAAAGATCACCATTTGCCCCTTGTTTTCAGACAAGAAATTGTCTCACACCATAAAGAATCTAGGCTATTTGGAAACTTACTGAAAAAGAAAATGTCGCATTCAACATAGCAATTATTTCCACTGTTTAAAATTAGCCTCCACCCAATATAGGTCAGTATTTCAGATATTCACTTTAAATTCAAATACTTCCTCTTTTTGTTCCAGACTCAGCATAGTAATCATGTCTGTAATTGAGAATTCCTTTTACTACTCCTCCATCCTGTACTGCCTTTTATAGGTCAATTTTGGTTTCTTTAAGCCATAAATCTTAAATTCCTTTCACATACTTTCCTGCCATGTGGATGAATTTCTGCAAGAAATAAAGAAACTGGCACTAGCACTCTGAAGTTACAAGTAACTCCATGCCTTTTCAGTCTCCTTACCCATGTTGATGATCACTGATTAAACATTTGAACCTCAAGGTACTCAACAGAATGGGTAATTTTGAAACATTGAGTTTCTATTCCATTACCACACTGTAGTGTATTTTTCAAAGCAGCTCATATAAAAATAAAGAAGACAGCTTGCAATTGCTTATAAAGCCTTACAGGTAACTCTCATAGTATTAATCTTCTGAGACTTAACATTTGTTTTTATTTCCAATGTAATATACTTTTTGTTTTCCAGGCAGAAGCAAAATTTTCTTTTACTGTTGCTCAAATTTCCATAGGTATCTTTTAATAAAGTAAAACTATTGTTGTATTTACTCTCCCTCTCTTTTGAAACAGATGTTATCCCTTCTGAGAGACTGATAATAAATTTTGACAAAGACCTTTCAGATGGTCTTGTTTTTGCAACACAGTTGGGAGCCTATTGCCCATTCTTGGTAAGAGTCATTTTTATGCATCATGATCTTATATTATTTGTAGAAACTTAGTGATTAAAATTTGAAGTATATTTTCTGTAAACAGATTCTTTCACATTCAAGTCAAACATCTGAATCTGCATGACTAGCACTACCTTTTTGTTTATTCTTGCATTTTGATTGCAATAATTTATTACCGACAAATATTAATATTTAAATGATTCTTTGCCTAACTGTAGAGAACACTTAAAAAACAGAATTTTTTATTCCATTACCGAAAGGTTTTTTTTTTTTTTTACAGATTGAGTCTCATTTTATAAATATGTACACACGACCAAAAAGTCCTGAAGAGTATCTGCACAATTGCCTGATTATTGTAAATACTCTTTATGAAATTGACTTTGACATGGAAATACAGGTGGGTGCCTTTATATTAAACATTCTACAAACATTTTATAAATTTCTTTTGGTAGCTTACTCATCTATAATATTGCTTTGTTCATATTTTTGAAATTTAAATTGAAACAACCTTTTGATGAGACATTGCTAAAATGTGGAAATTGAAATATGACTCCACAGAAATCGACTGGATATTTTAAAATTTGTATAATTATATACATCCAGCTGTGCATAATAGGCAAGTACTTCCAGTCCAAGTGCCTGAAACCCCAAAAATAAACATTGAGTGAATTATAATCATTACTCAAAATCTAAGAATGAACTAAAAGAGCATATTTATTTAAATATAGATGTCATATTATTATCTTCTGATTTAGTGGCAAAAATAAATTTTCACTTTAGTATTAAAATAAATGTTAGTGTAGACGTCATAATGGCAATATACATTTTAATTGTATGTTGACCTCCAAGTTGTAATTCCATTTGGCTTTTCACATCAAGACCTCAATAGCAATAATCAAACATATATTGGATGCTTACTATTTTATGAGCCTTTTGTTTGTTACTTAGGGGCAATAAAATGGTAAAATAAATGATTCCTGACTTTGAATATATAAATTGATTAAATTATCAAGATATTTGCCTGTTAAAAGATAATGTTCTACTTATTTAATTGTTAATAACGGTCTATGAAAAAATGAAGTATAGAATTCAGATGAAGGAAGAGATCAATGTGATGCAGACTGATACATCAAAGACAGTGTGGAAGAGACAGAATTTAATTGGCATCTGGAAGGGTGAATTGGATTTGCATTGGTAGTGGTAAGAGAGAAAGGTGTTTGCTCAGAGGAAGTAACATGAACAGAATGTAGAGTGTGAAAAATTGACATACGTTAAGGAAATTGTGTGAATAGGTTGCCCCAGTTGAAGTTTCGTATTGGAAACAGAGACATAGGCATATACTGGGATATTGAATATCAGCATAAAAAATCAGGAATTTATCCTGTGGCCATTATGGGGGATAAAAGGCCTTTACTCTTGCAACAATCGTCAGGGTGGACCGAGAGGAGAGGAACTGGTGACAGGGAACACAGACCAATCGCAATGCAATTTGAACTGGTCAAGGAGTACAGTAATTACTTTCTCTACTCATATCATTTTAATTAGGATTAAAACATAATAAACTCATGTAGGAAAAATCATGAGGTTTGCTAGAGTTGGTGACCAGCCACCAAAGAAGGGCATTGGAGAAAGACTATTATAACTAACTCTGAATTTTTCATTCTGTGATCCAGAAAGACTGATGATACTAGTGCCCAAAATGATATCTTATACCTGCTGGAGAAATGAGTTTTATAATTGCTCACTTTTTTCTTTGTATTGAAGTCATTGCATGTTAATGTCACTTGTACCATTCCTGACATTTGTATTCTTTTTATTTCATTTTCTTTTCATTTATTTTTATTTTTTTGGTACAGTTGTAAAGGGAAACTGCAATCAATAATTTTAGTCAGAGAGTTCTGTTATAATAGTAGAGTTTTAAGGACAAACTCTAATAAAAGACTTTGGTTTTGAAGAATAAAAATATTACAATTCCCATAAATTCAACAAATTATTTAACCTCCCTCATGAAAGACACTGGATACATCCTTCAGGGGTATAGATGTGACAAAACTACACTCATGCCTTCAAAGGTGTTGCAGACTAATAATCACAAGTTGCATGAAACAAAGCTGATGCAAAGCAAAAGTGAATGTCACAATAGACATAGAAATAATATGCTATGAGACTCAAAGGGGGTGAGAAGTCACTCTAAAAAGGATACCAGGAAAATTTACACAGAACACTTAGTGTTTAAACTGACCCTTGAGAGTTTGGTAGGAGTTCATAAGAAATTTAAAATACCTTTGTTTAGAAAAACCACACATTGTGACTCTCTCCTTTACTTTTTGATTTCCTCACATATGTTGGCTCAATATATTTATTTTATTGTATAGTCAAAAAATAATTTAAAAATAAATATCTACTAGATAAAAATGCAGGAAAATTGTCCAAGATTTGATGAATGAAGTAATTGAAAGTCGGCTTAGCAGATAATGACCAAACCTTTGTCAGCCAATTCCAAAGCCTTAACTCTTTTTATTTTTATTTTTTTTGAGACGGTCTCTCTGTCGCCAGCTGGAGTGCAGTGCCAATCTGCTCACTGCAGCTCGCCTCCGGTTCAGCCATTCCTGCCTCAGCTCCGAGTACTACAGGCCCCACCACCCGCTAATTTTTGTATTTTAGTAGAGACGGGTTTCACCGTGTCTCGATTCCTGACATCGTGATCCCCACCTCGGCTCCAAGTGCTGGATATAACGTGAGCCACGCACCCGGCCAACTCTTATTAGCCCAGATTACCAACCACACTAAATGGCAGATTTAAAACCATCACCCTCTAATGAACTTACACATAATGAATTAATGCTGGTGCTTGTACTGGTCCACCCTGAATCCTGTAAAATTCAGCAACGGACTTAATTATTAATGCTTAAGTTTCTTCTTTATTATGTTCTTAATTGCAGCCTGAAAATTAGCTTCGTAAGTTGCTGGGGTAATGTTATGTCTTTTTGGAGAATCCTGCCAGTAGGAATATATAGTTATTACATATTCTTCTTTTCATTACATGATTTTTATTTCAAGCAAAAATCTATGGAATTGTTTGACCACAGCACAGAATGCATATTTTATTCCCTCATGCAAAGATAGATAACAAAATAAATATAATATGCATTTATGGAGCTTTACTTCACATAATTTAATGAGTAATGATTGGAGCTAAGGGTGAATAGATAATCTAATTTTGTCCTTAAATTTTTTTGTTTCTTTTTTTTTAATCACTTGTTAGGGTTCTCTAGAGACACAGAAACAATGGGATATATGAGTGGGGATTTATTAGGGGGAATTGGCTCACATGAACACAGAGTCAGAGAAGTCTCATGATAGGCTGCCTGCAAGCTGGAACACAGAAGAGCTGGTGGCATCCCTCAGTCCAGAAGCCTCAGAATCAGGGAAGCCAATGGTACAGCTTTTAGATTTTAGTCCAAATCTAAAAGCCAGAGAGCCCCCAGAGAGCACTGGTGCAAGTTTCAGAGTCTAAAAACTGAAGAAGCTAGTCTGATGTCCAAGGACAGGAGGAGAAAAGGTGTCTCACTCTGGAAGGGAGAGAAAGCAGAGAGTCCTCCTTCTTCTTACCTGTTTGTCCCAGCCCCAGCTGATGGGATGGCGTCTGCCCACATTGAGGGCAGATGTTTCTCTCTCAGTCCCCTGACTCAGCTTCAACCTCCTCTGAAAACACTCTCACAGATACCCAGAAACAATGCTTCACCAGCCATTTAAGTATCCCTCAATCCAGTCAAATTGACACCTAAAATTAACCTTCGCAATCACTAGGAAATTTTCAGCTTTAAATAACAGAATTCTTGAGTAAAAGTGGTTTAAAAATAAGGAAATTTAATATTTTATAATCAGATAAAGCCAGACAATCAAAGATTATAAGGATAATTGTTCAGTTTTTTAACAAAGTTATCAGAGATTCAGTTTTGCTCAACCATTCTTGATCTGCTAGCTTCATTTTAGGATTCTGCACAAGTAACTCCAAAATTTCTGCAGAAGTCTCACATAACACCTTCATACAGTTCTGTTTGGGGCTGGCTGAGTGGCATCTTTTCTTGTGCTTCTCTTTTTCCAGAAGGGTTTACCTTTCCCAGTGGCCCCACGGCATATTCCCCATTGCATATCATTGACCGGAATTGAATCCTATTCTTGTGGCTAACCAGTGGTTGATTAAAAATTAAAAAAAAAGAATATTCACAAAAAGTTAGGTTCTTAGTAAAGAAGAAAGGAGACAATGATTGCTGGGAAGGCACTCAATAGCTGTCTTTATAGGATTATGGTATATCATTGTGTACTGCTAATTATATTTGGTGTCTTATTTGAAAGTTAGTGATACCTTAAAGTTATGGCACATTAAATCCAGCATAAAACTCAAGATCTTATCACTCCTTCTAGTTACTGATGATGAAACTGAGGCCCAGGAAATTCAATTGACTTAATCAAGAGCATGGCACTGTGTCATAGCAGGACTTGAATTAATTTACCAGATTTCTTGATTTTTTTGTTATGATTTTTATGATTTTTTTTGTTTGTTTACATTCCTGCATTTTGTTAATCTAGTAGGAAAACATAGTCATCAAGGGGAAAAAAAGGACCAATACAATTGAAGTTATTTTCGGTTAGATCTATATAGCAAAAATAATGATTATGTCCATAAAAGTGTTTTCACATGAAATTTTTGTTTTAAATAAACGTAACTGATTTTAACATTTGGCTTTCTAGCCTAAGGTTGACAAAAGTCTAATTGCTTCAGGTCATTTTTTGTTTAAATGTATAAGGAAAGGTAAGAATGCTCTTTTATTTGGTTTTTCAGTATAATGTCTTATTAAATATAGTTTCCCATAAAAACATATTTTTTAATTTGCCAAATTGCTGAATTTTTCAAAGTGTAGCTTTTGAAATAATTTTCATATTGCTATTTTTATCATTTTATGGGGTACACACTAAAACATGGCTGGAAAGACTTTGATTCATCCCAGACTTGAGCCCAGAGTGTTCTGCCATTAGTACTCCTGTTTTCCCCAGTAAACACACCTCCCGTCACCCTAGATAGTCCTCTTCGGATCATACCCTATAGGCTGATTCCAAACACAGGGTCCAGCAGAGCCACACATTCTTCACTTAAAAATTTACCTTTGTAGGCTTCAAAAGTGGATGTGAAAATTAAACTCTGCATTTTTTTATTTTGTTCTTATCTTCAATCGTCTTCTACATCTATTTGCTAATGTTGTCTTTATTAAAGAATGTGAGACCACAAAATACTGATGAGAAATTTTATGGTCCTGGTATATTTCCAAGTTTTCCTCAAATTATACTCACAGTTAGCTTTCTACCCTGCTAAGGTAGGCCAGTTTTCTTTCTGTCAATCTTCTGCCCAGGCACCTTCGTTGGTAAGCCTTATTTCTAATTAACAAAACAAGAAAGAACAAACTCTTCTATTTTCCCAAGAAGAATAAGAGAGCATGAGGAAATGTGGACTAGCAGATCACCAGTGGGGCTGTCATTATTCTCTAAAAACTGCTGCCAAATTTCAGAATCAAGTGCATTAGTTCCACATAGCACGTTGGGTCTCCTTGGTTTTCACACTATTTGCATTTCTAGGCCGGGCTCAGATCATGTTGAGTTGCTAACTTGAATATGTGCCATTAAGTCATAGCAGACCTTCATTTCCATTTTGTGGAAGTACAGAGAGCTCCCTGTATATTGACACTGACATAGTTGTTTGTCTATTAATGGTGTTTTTTATGTCTTCGAATCCCTCACACCAACCCCAATACTTTTGTGCTGTGAATAACTTTTCCCCACTGCTTCTATCTTCTTCTGTTCCTGACATTACTTTTTGGCTTCAGCTTATGTTCTGGCTATGTTTATTGTCCTGATATCATTGTGCTGTAATTTTGGATTTTATCTCAAATATACTCCAGTAACCATTACTAATGTGTTTTGTTTATCAGAGTAATTACATCCTCTGCCTTACTGTTTATCTGTTCTGGGAAAAGTACTTCTTCAACTGCCCCCTACCTGATCTGCCTGAATTGTTGCTCTTATTATGTTATTTCTCAGAAACCAAGTCCCTCACCCTGCCATCTAAGACCTCCACAATGTAGCCTGGCACTCCTTAGTCTTTTTTCTCACTAATTCTCCCATCTTTTCTTATGTGTGACCCAAATGAAAGTTCTTTACTGAACATACACTATGCTTCTCTATCTCCTCATCCTATAGTGATTTGCTTTTCTGAAAAAATACACCCTTTTCCTCACATCAAACACAACATATTTGAAGTTCAAGCATTCTATAAGGCCCATTTAATGTGCCATTGGTTCTATGGGCCTTTGCTTGAAAATCTCTTGCCATCTTTAACTTCAGGAGTAATAGTCACATTAGTCATAATTTCTAGAGTGTAGTGTTCTTCTGAGTTCCAACTAGCTTTTACGGAGTCTGAGGTTACAAGTTCAGTGTTCTACTAAGGACACATTTATTTTTTAACACTTAAGTCAAGCTCTTCTGATTCAGAGCGGTATTATTGCTGTATCTATATTTCAGTGTCATTGTCAATCACAAATATTCTAAATGTTTTAAAGTAATTCAATAATTGATTTACTATGCTTTTCCTCTTTTTATATTTTTATCTATTATCTTATTTTATGGTTAATATTAGGCGTCAACTTGACTGGATTGAAGGATGCCAAGATGACTGGCAAAGTTTTGTTTCTAGGTGTGTCTGTGAGGGTGTTTCCAAAGGAGATGGATGCAGGAGTCAGTGGACTGAGAAAGGAAGATATGCCCTCAGTGTGGGTTGTTACCATCCGATTGGCTGTGGCAGTGGCCAGAACAAAGAGACAGAAGAAGGGGGATATTCAGTTTGCTTGTTTTTTTGTTTGTTCTTTTCTATTTTTGTCGTGATCTCTTTCTCCCTTTGGGAGCAGGATGCATTTTTTTCTCCTTCTGCCCTTGGACATCTGATTCCAGGTTTTTCAGCCTTTGGACTCTAGGACTTGCACCAGCAGCCTCCTTTGGGCTTTCAGCCTTTGGCCTCAGAATGGGGCCTGCACTGTAGCTTCCCCGGTTTGGGGGATTTGGGACTTGGCCTGAGCCATGCTTCTGGCTTCCCTGGGAGCCCCTATTGTCTTCTGTCATTCTGCAGTTTGTAGCCATACTATTGTGGGACTTCACCTTTGTGATTGTTTAGCCAATTCTTCCTAATAAATTCCCATTCATATATGTATATATGTGTGTGTGTGTGTGTGTGTGTGTGTGTGCATATATACAGATATATATCCTATTGGTTCTCTACCTATGTAGAACTCTAACTAATGAATCCTCTAATTTCGATTTATCTTCTTTGAAACTAGGCCACAGACATCTGTGACCCAAATCCAATCCTGATGCTCATGCTTTGTGTCTACATGTATGAAAGACTCCCTACATATCTCCCTAAGAAGGTGGTGTCCTTTGAATGTACTCTACATGACACGGTGCTGAATAAGGTAAGGATAATTTTGGGGTCAAAATGCATAAGGAGTTACACAATTAAGAGAGGTTTTAGATATTTCTTTCCCAACCCAAAATTAACAGCAAGCATCTATATGTATAACTTTATTAAAAGTGAATACGCCTTATCAAATGTTGCTTCTTCTAAGCCAAAGGTCTAGATGAGCAAAAGGTGCAATTTTTGCTTAAGAGTAATCACCACTTAAAATGAAATGATGACTCTTTTCTTACTCGTTTTCATTTGATTTAAAGTAATATTATTCTGTATACAAGTTAATTTACTGCTTTGATAAGATTCATGTTTATTCCTTTTTTCAGGCTGTTTTATGTGTGTCTCTCTTAATATATAATTGGGAAGGAGGATAATTTTATATTTTTGATGCAAAACTTATCCATATGTAGTCTTCAAAAGATATGCCAAGGTGATCTTTGATCTGTAATTGTAACTTCTTTGAGAAAATAACTGTAGCCTCCATGATGGTGTGAGCATCAGTTGATAAGGATTTAGTTAAAAATTGAAAAAAAAAAACAAAAAAAAAAAACCACAAAACCCAGGTTCTTATCTCAAAATATAGAGGGCTGAATTTAGTGAAAAGAAAGCCTCCTCTTCTAGGTTTGTGTTAGTGAATACTGAGGTTCAATCTCTTTTATTTATTTCTTTCCTTTTTTGTCAAAAAAAAGACGTAAAATTCCATAGAATTCAGTATTTACTATGATAATTCGCTAATTGCAATGATATCCAAGGGCTTTGGATAAATAACTAGCCTTGAGCTATAATTATATTGAATTTTTGACTTCAAACTAACATTTCAGAAGAGTTAAAAGTTTTTTGCTTAGGCCTGCAGGAGACAAGAGTGTAAATTTAAGTATAATTTATTACTGTTAACTATTATTACCAATTCTCTATTTCTGTCTACATGACTGTATTCCTTCATATCATTTAATGGTTATTGATGTTTTTAAGTAGTTAATATTAATGCTAGCTAATGTTTAAAAATAAATTTAAATTATGATGTTAAAAAACAAATTAAATCATGTTTAAATAGAGCATGATTTATTTTCTCATGTATTATTTTACTAGAAATAATGCTCATACCTAAGATTACAGATAAAATTATACAAATATACCTTTCATTTTTCACAATGTAAGGAAAATTTTTGAAAGAATAAATAAATGAAATGTATATGCAAGATAAAACAAATTACAACAAGCTTTGATGTTAACTTTTATTTAAGAAAATTAGTGATTTGGAAATTGCTGAGAATCTTTTATGTATTTTGCTCCTGTGAATCAACACGATGAATGGCAGTGCGTAAGTCACAGAAAGTCGTTCTTACCACCAGCCCTATCAATGTTACAGAATATAGAAAAATCTCCAGAAATGGCTACAAAATTGAGAAAGTATTTCTTTTTTTTTTTGAGACGGAGTTTCACTCTTGTTGCCCAGGCTGGAGTGCAGTGGCAGGATCTCGGCTCACTGCAACCTCTGCCTTCCCAGGTTCAAGCGATTCTCCTGCCTCAGCCTCCTGAGTAGCTGGGATTACAGGTGCCTGCCACCATGCCCAGCTAATTTTTTGTATTTTTAGTAGAGACGGAGTTTCATCATGTTGGCCAGACTGGTCTTGAACTGCTGACCTCAGGTGATCCACCTGCCTCGGCCTTCCAAAGTGTAAAAAAGTATTTCTATAGCTATGGGCAAATAATAGAAACAGAATTCTAGATCAAGTACAAGAAAGTAGTGGTCAGTGAAAAAACATAGAGTGCAGTGATTTTCCGAGACATTCAAAAGCGGTTGAATTTTGTTTTTCTTTTGAAACAAAATTTACACAGAAGCAGAATAAAGAATGTCTGTCATTGCAAAAAAGGAATTGAGACTTTAAAACTTTCTTTTGTTCCCTTAAGCAGCTAGCTCTTCTTCCTATCTACTCCTCATCACCCCTACAGGAAATCCTGGAGTTGGGTGGTATGACTGTCTGACCACAGATGAGTCCAATACCATTTTGTCATATGTATGATATGTATGATATAGTGACAATGAATGGCTTCCTTATGATCTAAACAGTTCACAACAAATCTACTATAATTTTCAACATTTCCCTCCAAAATAATAGGAATTTGCTCTCTGGAACTTAAAATCACTTGGTCTGTTAATGAATATTTGAAATACATACATTTGTATGAATGTATATACATACAAAAAGATTACCACACCACAGTGGGGTACCACTCTATAGTGGGGGTCTTGCCCCCATTATTGATGTCTTTAAGTATTTGAGAACATGAGGCCTCCAAATCCTTAAAGAAACTAAAGTTGGAAATGCTTTATCAACAACAACACACTTGTTCTATTGGTTACCAAAGTTCCCACTGAACCAAGAAAGTAATTAATCTTTCACCAGATTTTCTTCATATTCCTTATGACTCACTATAACCATACCTACTGCTACTTTTTCACTCTTCGAATCTCTGTGACTATAAGACCTGAACTTCATAATTTGCAGTGACCTTTTATTCACTCTAATTTGACCAATTATCCTTTCCCCCCATCCTCACCATTCTCTGGGGCAGGACTTTTGGTGACACCTTGGCATCTTGTTAAAGAAAAAAAAAATATTCATGACACTTGTTAAAACGGTAAGGCAGACTTTATTCAGGACTATTATGATAGTTATAGGGACGGCTGCAAAGCAGTTTTGCAGTGGGGGAGAGAGATTGAGCTCAAGTCGAAATAAAACAAGGAAAAGTAGGAATTTATAGCCAAGGAGCAGGATGGAGATCAGTGGGTGGGAAATGACTAAGAGGAAACATATGGGTAAGGGGGGATTCTGGCTAAACCAATATAAGATTTTTGCTAAAGGAAGGCCAGGGCGATCATACATTACCTGAGCAATGGCAGGAGATGAGGAATTTGGTTGGATATCAAGGGTGATTAGATACCAAAGGTGTGGAATTCTGGCTAAACTGATTTAGCAGGATTCTTGCTAAAAATGGGCTCTTGAGGACATGCCCAAAGGTGGGACCTAGTTAAAAAAGAGCTCAGACAAGCCTTGTGGTTGAGAAGAAAATCTTTGTCAGTCTTCCTAAAGATTGTTTTGTGAATCTCCATTATATTTTACATAAACACTTTGCGTACTCACATTTTTCAAGAAGTACTCTTTTGTAATAAAGCAACTCATTTTCTAATGCTCCCCATGTCTCTGGATCAGGAGGAAAGAGACAGCCAACCCTTCAATGAACTACCACATCTAGACTAGGCCACCATTATATTCAGCCTGAAACTACTTTTAAATCTATACTCCTTATAATACTTTCTACACTGAGCAGCCAGAGTATCCTTTTTGTAAATTGCATATATAAGTTCCCTTTTTAAAATTCCCCATTGGTTTTCCTTTGCAATAAAAATAAAATCCAAGTTGCAAATGTTGATCTTCAAATCACTGGTGATAAGACGCTTTTGCATTTGTAATTCCCTTTGTTGAAAGTTCTCTTTGCCCACTTCAGCTAAACTGTATGTATGTGTGTGTGTGTGTGTGTGTATGTGTGCATGTAGTTGTTATTTTAAAATACAAATTCTGGCTTTCTCCAGTTGGTGTACATTAAGAATAAGTATATTTATGACTAAAATCTATTGCCATCTTTGATAAAAATAAGAAATGATATAGTTGCATAGTTTTTAATTTTATAATCTTACTTATATCCTCTTCTACTTCTACATAGATTCTACTGAAAAATTCCAGCTCGCGAAACTTAGTGTATAATGCTAGAATTGTTGGAAGAGATGCTGCTGACTTCTCCCTTTCCCAAAAAGGGAATGTTGTGACAATTTCTCCAAGGTAAGTATTTTTTTTTAAATTTTACATTATCAGACATATCAACCCCAAAGATTTAATGTGTTATAAAATGTGACTTTGATTTTACTATTGATAGATATTTAATGAAACGATTGTCACTCACAGTCAGACAAATATTCGTATGTTTCTACAATTCCTCACCAAAGTTGTTGAAACAATTCTAACAACATAAAACAGCTGTTTTATGTATGCATTTAATTCTAATTTGTTTTTTGTGCACACGGGTCATAGAAACAAGACTATAAGTTGGTTTGTTGTGTACTGCCATTCTGTTTCCTGCAGGAAACTGAAACCAGTGCATTCTAAAAGTATGTATGTATATAATTTAAAGACATATATATATATTTTATTTATTTATTTATTTATTTATTGAGACTGAGTTTCCCTCTGTCGCCCAGGCTGGAGTGCAGTGGCACGACCTTGGCTAACTGCAACCTCTGCCTCCTGGGTTCAAGCAATTCTCCTGCCTCAGCCTGCCGAGTAGCTGGGATTATGGGCACCTGCCACCATGCCTGGCTAATTTTTGTATTTTTAGTAGAGGTGGGATTTCACCACGTTGGCCAGGCTGGTCTTGAACTCTTGATCTCAGGTGATTCACTCACCTCAGCCTCCCAAAGTGCTGGGATTACAGGCATGAGCCACTGTGCCTAGGTTATATATATTTTATATATAGTTTTTGCTGATTATAAAGGCAGCATGTACACATTATAGGAAATTTAGAGACTATGAAAGTATGAAGAACTGGAAAATAAAAGGTTCATAATCCTACCTCAAAGAAGTCCCAATGTTGCCATTTTTCTCTGTGCCCTCATAGTCATTGTGTATGTGTGTGTAAATATGATGGATAGACAGATAGATGATATATATACATGCAAATATACTCCCATATTGTGATAATGTTATATGTGTCATTTTTATCTAATTGTGTTCTCATACTTATTTAATGTTTCTACTACTATCCCACTCACAAAAATCAGGTATAACTGAAACCTCCAGAGAATAGTTTTGAGAAATTAAATCTGAGCATAATGTGAGTCTTCCCAGATCAACAAATCATGTTGGATATGCCAACACATGCTAATGACATAAATACTCTTGTTTATTAAATAATACAAAGATGATATGAGAACAGCTGTGTCAGTACCACAGCAGTTGACAAATTTGATAACTACTAATGAACTTTAACTAGTCTTGAATTTTAGCCATTCCCTTTGCATTCAATTATTTTTCCCCAGTGAAATGTGATAGATAACTACTAAAGTTACTTTGCTTAATTATCTCTTTGGATTTTAACTATACATTAAACTGAGTAACTTTTCAAGCTGTAGTCTTTATTTCTGTACTAGTATATAAAACACAGAAGTAATAAAAAGGGCCTTTTGAAATTGTACTTAAAATATCCTATAACCCATTTTCAACAGTGCCCTTGTTTCGTGTCATTAGCCTATGTTAGCTTTCTTCAGTTATTACTCCATGCTAAAGGGGCATATAAAAGATCTTAATTCTACCTAAACTAAACCTGAGGAAAACATCTATACTTGCCTGCTTCTTTATTATAAATAAAATATTAGAATAAAATTCCTTGTATAATAAAAAGAACCTGCCCATTTTCCAAGACCATAATAAAGTAGTTAAATTTCTAATATGTCTATTAAAAAACATAACCATAATAATACAAGCTCATTTGGACATTGTCACATAAGCATTTACTTTGTTGTCAAAGATTTTAAAATTTGAGATCTATATTCCACTCTTCCAATAGGGTGATACAACTGAAAAGGATGAAGTTTCTCCTGCATTTTTTCCACTCATAGACCTGATAGCCTATTCCAGTATTTCAAAGCTTTCACTATGTGGAAATTCTTCCTAATAACCACAATAAACCTCTGATAATTTAGTTTAAGATTACTTTTCCTGTTAAGAAAGTTCATATTTGTTATTTTTATTATAAATGTGCACTGTAGAAAATTTGAGTTATAGAAAAATAAACAGGATAACAAAAATCACCTAGAATTACATCAAACACAGTTTGTTAGTTCGTTTCTTTCCAGTCTTTTCATAGGCACATATAGGTTTATTATAACGTATGCATACTTATGTATTTACATAATACAGGCATTATATGTAAATATTAACATACTTAATATTTATTAAACGTTTGCTATATAAAAATATCTATATCATATGAACTTTTTTCATATGTCGATATATAGTATGCACTTCGTATACTATATAGTATGCACTTCATATTTAATCTTCCTAATACCCTGTTAGTGTCCTCATATTACAGAAGAAGATATTGGACACAGAGACATTAAATTACCCAATGTTCCCTGCTATTAAATGCCAAAGTAGAGATTCAAGACCAGTGAATATAAATTCAGAGCTGGCACTTTTATTAAACTGACACTTGCACATATCTGGTGCATGTGTATGTCTGTGTGTGTCTGTCTGTGTGTGTGTCTGTGTCACATTCAGCAAAGCCCTTTGCATTCAATGTAATGTTACTTTGACTATTTCTAAGCAATCCTGAAGATCCATGATATAATTGTGTCTTAGTCTGTATGGGCTGCTATAACAAAATACCATAAACTAGGCAGCTTTCAAACAACAGAAATGTATTTTTCACAGTTCTGGAGGCTGAGAAGCTCAAGATCAAAGCACCCACAGATTGATTTAGTGTCTTGTGAAGGCTTGCTTTCTAGTTCATAGATGGTACTTTTTTTCTGTGTCTTCACATGGTGGTAGGGTCAAGGCAGCTCTGTGGAGCTTTTCTAAGTGTAATAATCCTGTTAATGAGAGCTCTGCTCTCATGATCTAATCACTCCCCAAAGTCCCCAACTCCTAATACCATCACAGTGGTGATTAGGTTTTCTTCTCTTTTTTTTTTTTAGCTTTATTGAGGTAAATTGGTAAATAAAAATTATATATTTAAGGTATAGAGTGATGTTTTGTTATACATATACATTGTGAAATGATTACAGCAATCAAGGTATTGACATATTCATCACCTCAGAAGGTTGCCTTTTGTACGTGTCTTATGAAAATACTTAAAATATACTTTCTTTACAAATGTCAAGTGTAAATGACATTATAGTCACTTTGATGTAAACTAGGTATCCAGAACTTACTCAAGTTATATCTTCATGTTCGTATCCTTTGATTAGTATCTCCTCATTTTCTCCACCACCTGACCCAACCGTGGCTCCTTCCTTGATGAGGTGCAGGACCCAGCAGCATTTCCCTTTCCAAGGGATTCACAACAGGAATGGCTATTGGTTACGACAGGGGTGAAAGCTGCTGGTGTACTCTGTAGAGCAGTTTACTGGGGAGCTAAGTAGCACCCACTGTGTGGCTGATAATGATAAGACCTGCCCTTCCTTGTTCCTAGCCACCTCTAGACAGCTCAAGTATGCCTGTCTCTCTAATGATCTTTCTGTGTGGTTTTCGTCAGGTTATTGCTACACTGTGTTACTTCAGGGTCTTAACTGGAACCTTGAGCCCTCTCTAAGCCATTGTCTTTCATAGATAGCTGTTTAATTATTGTTTTTATGTGGACAGAATGAAGATTGGTATCTCCTACTCTGCTGCTCTGATGATGTCACTCTTCTTGTAACTAGATTTAAACATGTGAACTTGGTGTGGGGGGGGGGACACAAACATTTAGACCTTAGCTTTCCACCCTGTAGCCCCAGAATTTATGTCTTCTTGCCTGAAGAATATATTCATTCCATCCCAATAGCCCCGCAAAATCTTAGCTCACTTCAACATCAACTCAAAAGTCTGAAGTCTTAATTCTCACCTATCATATAAGTCTTCTATTTAGGGTTTGCCTAGAAAAAAAATAAAAATCGTATCAGTCTGATATGGGTGAGATTCAAGGTAGGATTCTTCCTGAGGCAAATTGCTTTCCAGCTGTGATTCTGTGAAATCAAATAAGTTATATGCTTCCAAAATACAATGCTGGAACAGGCATAGGGTAGACACTTCTACCCTATTCCAGATGGGGGAAATAGGAAAGAAGAAAGGGGTAACAGGTCCTAAGTGAGTCCAAAACTAAACAGGACAAATAACATTAAATCTTAAGGCACCAGAATAATCTTCTTTGACGTGAAACTCTGTTCTCCAGGACCACTGGTGGTCCTGCCCGCAATGGCTTTGAGGCAGCCCAGTGCCCGTCACAGCTCTGTGTCTGGGAACATGTCAGTTCTCTGCAGTAGCCTCGCCGCTGTGGTCATTCTATGCCTGGGTCTTGTGGTTGTGGTTACCCTGAGCTGGAATCTTGCTCCAATGTCTCTACTGGTGTGAGGTCTTCAGGGAGGCCTGCCTCCAGAGCTCTACTGGGCTTTGCCTTAGCGGGAACTCTGCAGTGGCCCTTCCCCATGGCAATTCTCCAACTGAACCCCAAGACTCTCCAGGGTACCCTTTGAAATATAGGTGAAGGCATGCACTTTCTGTGCTTTCTGCACCAGTGGAAATGGTACTACATGGATGCCTCACAAATTTATTGCCTGTGCCCATCAGAGGGGCAGCGACCACATTCCAAGCCACACCTGGGTCTGCTGAAGCAGCACCTGGGGCAGCCAAGGAGCATGATACTGGAATGTGGACAGTAGAGCCTTGAGGCATCGGTGGGCAGCAAACACCAGGGTCCCACAGCTGTTCATACTCCCTTCTCCTTAAAATTATTCTGTCTCTCGGGCCCTGGCATTCTGGGCCTATGATGGGAGAAGCAGCACGGGTGATCTCTGAAATGTTTTGGGGTAATTCTCCGTTGTTTTAATGAATATCGTCTAGTTTTCATGGAGATTCCTGATCCATATTAATCTCCTTATCAAACAATTCCTTGCCCAGACCCTTGTTCTCCCCTGAAGATGTTTGTTCTCTCATTCTTTTCAATATGGATAAGCTAAGAATTTTCCAAACTTTTAAGTTCTGATTCTCTTTTGGTTAAAAATTCTGTTTTTAAATTATTTCTTTCTTCTTCCATTTTACTATAAGCATTCAATAGAAGCCAGTCCACACCTTTGACACTTTCTTGGGAAATTCTTTAGTCAGACATTCTATTTAATCACTCACAAGTTCTACCTTCCAGGAAACACCAGGACACAAACACCACTTAGCCAAGTTCTTTGTCACTTTTTAACACGGGTTTTCTTCCTCTGTTGTCTAATAACTTGCTCCTCAATTCTGTCTGAGACCTCATCAGGATGGCCTTTACTGTCCATACTTCTACCAGTATTCTTTTCACAAACTTTTAGGTAATTTCTAAGAATGTTAAAGCTTTCTCTACAGCTTTATTCTTTTGAGCCTTTATCAGAATCACCCTTTTAGGTAATTTCTAAGAATGTTAAAGCTTTCTCTACAGCTGTATTATTTTGAGCCTGCACCATGATCACCCTTTATGGCCTTTATATAGTAATGTTGGCTTTTTTTTTTTTTTTTTAGCATGCACCTCATAGTTCTTCCAGCCCCTACCTATTACCCAGTTCCAAAGCCACTTTGACATTTTAGGTATTTGTTACAGCAGCACCCCCACCCACTTCTCAATACTGATTTGCCGTCTTAGTCCATTCAGGCTGCTATAACAATAAACCATAAAATAGGTAGCTTACAGACAACAGAAATTTATTTCTCACAGTTCTAGAGTCTGGGAAATCCAAGGGATCCAGGTGCTCACAGATTCAGTGTCTGGCAAGGGTCTGAGTTCTGGTTCATATATATATGAATTTTTATACATATAAATTGCTAAGAGCACTTGTTCTCTGACTCTTTCTATCTCATGACATCCTGTTCTTAAATTGAGGTACCATATATTCATAATTGTCTCTGACTTTTATGTTCTCATCTATCCTTGAATTTTCTCTAAAGTCAGTTGCTTTATTTACCTTGATCTTAGTGTTCCCTGTTAAGATTCGCTCAAATGCCTCCTGACACATGGTTATTCATTCATATGTAATAACATGGCAATAGAAAAGTAAGTTTCTATACTGTATGTGCACAGGTATGTCAATTGGTAGGCTTCACATTAGGGTGAAAAACCATTCTGCTTTTATGCCCAATTGTCTGACGTTTTATAATGGCATTGAAGGGAATAGGGTTGTCTGAACCCCATCTTGCCCTTTATGTGGTGATGGTTTCCTCTAACCAGCTGTGTTTTGAAAATCTCTTTATTATAATTTTCATGAGATTTTTCTTGGGAAAAGAAATGATGACTCTGGGTTTCAGATGCCATTGTGGTTTAGAACTCCTCTCATATCATTTAACAATTAAATGTTATGTTTCAGTCTTGACATGTAAAGGCTCTATGATCCAGCCTCAGTTTCCTTATTTGAAAAATGTGGATAAGACTATTTACCCACAGTGCTGTCAGTAATAAATATGATTATATAGGCAGAACACCTTGTACCATGATGGAACTCATAGGAAGCAATTAATAAGGATGACTGCCTCAATTTGGAGTACTGGTGACTCACAAATTAAGATATGTCAACACTACTTGCAAATGCTAACAATCTATCACAATGCCAGGCAAGCAAATACATAACAAAGATATAAATCAATAATTATTTTATTGATTATGTGTGTATAGAACTAGATGAAAACGGAAAAAGAAGCGCCGGCCTACTCTTGAGGAAACCAAGGAATGGTTCCCAGAAGAAGTAATGCTTAATTCTGAATACATATAAAAACAACTACTCACTTATCTAAGTGCATTTTATTTTATAGGCTTGAAATAAAATTATTTTAGGTAGCTGTTATTTTAGGTGGCTCTCTTTAGCTCGGCTAAATAATTTCACAGGATTTGGTTTTTACAAATATGACTCAGAAAATATTTTGTTTTCCTAATCAAAAAAATGAGTAATTTTATCATTATAAGATATTATATAATTATATATTTATGTGTGCCACATTCTTTGTTAGATACTGTCTAGATCACAGTTAATAATGTCTCTTTCTGCCAGCTATGGATTTAAATTCTCAGACATATTATTTATATAGAAAATGTTAAACAGCTACACCAGCATATAAACAAGCATATTTACTTCTGCATCTAACTTTATGACTAAATTTAGCTATAACCATAGAGTGACTGTCATAAAAGTGAAAGTATAAATTTAGCAAACCATTCTTTTTTTCTCATTATTTTCATTGAGCCATATGTGCACTGACATTGATGTGTTGTATATTTATTCTCCATCTATTCCAAAGGCTAAACTGAAGTAGCTTACAATGTATATGTAATATCAAGGAGGTTTTTTAAAAAAAATCAGAGAAAGGCAATTGGAGCAAAAAGAAAATAAAAGGTAAAATAATTAAAATGAAACCTATAGTTATGATAGAAATGCCTGGAGACTTAGGAAACTTATTTGAAGGAGACTACACATTTGATTCTGAAGTTTCTAACAAATTCAGAAAAGAATGCTGGTCATTTACATGCTTCAATATAACTACAAAATTAAAAAAATAATTGCCTATACTTAAGAGAAGGCTGTTCATGGAACCAGCTATTTATCTCATAAAAAGGATACTCTATTTTGAAATGTATTCCATAGGACTCAAGTATAGGTTCATAAAATCCTTCATTAAATGCATGTTCTTTAGATGATGGTCATTCTTGAATGCTTCTCTTTTCATCAGTTTCCATGGAGATCCAATCCATTACCAGATCCTATCGATTTTACCAATTGTGTCATAAACCTTGTTTCTTTTTCCCTTCTTCACCTATTCCACCCCGATTTAATGTAACATCATCTTTATACTAGACTGCCACAATAGACTCCTAAAAATCTTGTCTGAAATCTGTCCTCTATATTAGAATGACAGCTAATTTTTAACAGAAATTTAAACCTTTAACAGAAATTTAAAAAGGTGCTTAAAATATTTCAGCAGCTTTCCATCAACATTTGGATATAGACTGAATATGCTTAACATGGTCCAAAGTACACTTTCACTTTTGTGACAGTCACTATGATTTCGCAGCTTGCTCTTGGCTATATTTTGTATCATAACCCCTATTGCTTCTAAGATTTAGCATTACTGGCCTTTGATTAGTTATTCAAACACATTTTAATTGCCCATACCAGAGGCCTTGGATGCCTTCTTTCATCCCCTGTTCAATCTAGTTAACTCATTCTGATCCTTCACATTCCACCTAATATATCACTTTCTCTGACCTTTCAGACTATGTCACACTCCCCATTATATGCTCTCACAGCACATATATAATTTGTAATTTTCACATTTATTTCGTGATGGTAGAATGTTGGCCATGTCCTACCATTTGTACTATCCAGGAGAGCAGGAATAGGGGTGTTTTTTTTTTTCTAATTACTGTATCTCAGAAACCTAAAAGAGTGCCTGGAACATTCTATAAATTATCTAAAAATATCAATTGCATGAATGGATTAATGGATAAATGATCTTATATAGTGATGTACTTTAGAATAACTGGAAATACTGTAAATCACTCACTGTTATCTTAATAAATAATTTGAGCCTGTATACCTGGAAAAAGACCTCAAGGTCAAATGTTCTTTGTTCTCAGTTAAATTCATGCCCATGAGTTTTCATAAGAATCCTTTTGCACACAATTGAAATTGTCGAGGACACATATCTAAATTAAAATCACCCCCACTCCTGTAAGATGTGAGCTGTAATTTTCCCTACAAAACTATTTTGAGAACATTTCTATTGCTTTTGAAAACCCCTCATTCATCTCACTCCTCGTTTCTTCCTAGTCTCACCCATTCAACAGCAACTGCACAAAAGTTCTGGTGCAGTTAGGTCAAGGTTTGACACCAAGGGAATCTATTCCCATCTCCATTCTTAAATATGTGTATTCTAAGCGACCTAATAGGTAGTAGTTGGTACAAAAGAATAACTGTTACAGGATGTATAACGGTAACCATGCTAAAAACCAGAGGAAAAGCAAAGATAAAATTTCCCCAAGTTTTATCACCTACAGCTGTATCAAGGCAAGGGAAGACTGAAAGATTGATCCAGTAGCAAAATAGAGAGTCCATTGTTTAATTTAGAGTGTTACTTATTTAAACAGTGAAAGCACAAGTAATCAAAGTACCAGATTCACATGTCCCTTGTACAGGGCAATATCAAAATAAAAGGGGTCAGATCACTGCCTCATGGATGGTAAGACACCCTCTTGCTGAGGAGCCAAATTCGTGCTGTCATTAAGCTTCACGGCCTGTAACTCTATCCTAAAAGGAGTAAGGAAGCAAGCCTCATACCTCATCACAATCCAGGAAGCAATGATAAACTGTCTGGTGACAGTCTCTCAGGGGAGATTAGGGAGGCAAGTGAGAAATGTTCCTAGAACAGCAGTTCATAGCCTCCATGCTCTTATATTGCAGGAGGATCATGGGGTTTCTGCCAAGACTTTTGTCAGCTGCATTTTTACAGTGCGTATGTGGCCTATGTGGACTCATGCAAGGTTGCTGGGGTACCATGGTGCAGTCATTTTCCTACAGATTGGTGAACGGAATCTCCAAATCCATCACCTCCTCACCATTATCCTATGGCTTAGACTGCCAAATTGAAGATTAAGGAGGATGAAAATATTTTCCTCATTCCTTTTTGTAATTAATTAAACGTTATTATTACCTGCCATTATTTGGTTATGAGTTTTGAATGTTATTTTCAATAATTATTTCATGCATTTTTTGAATTTTTATTTTATTAACGTTTCCACATGTTACCAGAGACCAGTGACATGACAAAGTATTTGCCTAAACAGTAGCACAGAATGTCCTATGAATTTCCCTCAAAACAATCCATACATGATTTCCTGTGGCTTGCTGTTAGAAAATCCTTTATTTGAGAGATTATATATTTGAAAGTTAACTTCAGATTTTATAAAATATAAGATAGCTTAACTGATGACAATAACTAGATTGTAGGCTTCTTGAGAACTGCAGCTGAAGTGAGTACTTGCAGGGGGATGTAGGAACTAGACACATGGTCTACATTAAACAAATGCTTGTAAGTTGTCTTTTTTGTTAAAATGTTTTCTCTTTTCTTTTACTAAATAGAAACGAAATTATTGTCACTCTGAAATTCACCAGTCGCTTTATTCGTCCTGCTGAAGCTTCACTACTATTAATTTCAAAACCCAAGAATGCAGCAAGAGGAATTACAATGACTTTTGCTCTTAAAGGCAAAGTCCTTCATTTTGAAGCCATTGTAAGTAAATTTTACCTACGATGTCTTTGCTTCTCTTATCAGACCATGGAGTATCAAAAGCATGTTATTGTTATACATTTTATCTTTAGGCAGCTGTTTCTTGAGTCATCCCTGTGCCATGGATACTTGTGATTTAACTTAAAGCAGTTCTGGGCCTGTGTCTGTGTTTTTGCTGGACTAAGGATTGATAGTTTATGCAGTAAAAAAGGACTTTCCTGTTCTCTGGCAGTAGCTTTCATCAGTTTATCTTGTGTGTCCTGTAGATCAAATCTATTATAAAGATAAGGCTAATGCTGGCATTTATTGAGAGGTGACGATGTTCCAGACAGAGTTCTAAGTGTTTCTTTTTCAAAGGGTGGGGAAGAGAGATTTTTAAATCTTTATAAAATGGTTGTGACATTATTATGATTGACTTTTTGTAGCCATTATCTCTTCTAAATATTAATTTCTACCATGGATGTATGGTACAGAATAAGTAAATTCATTAGATTGCCAGATTTCCAAATGGATTATAAAGAATTTTAGGTGTGCAGGGCAAGAGTGGTAAGTAGAGAAAATGACTGTAGGACGGTTGAGTGATGGCCTGTTGTTGAGGAGGGCACTGAGATGCTCATATGGACAGACTGCCTTTTGACACAATGATGCTCGGAACAGGAAGTGGGTATTTGTCACTTCCTATGTGTAATCTTCTTTCCTCCTGAATAATGAACATGTACTTTTCCCAACCCTCTCACACAAATTATCTGAAACAAGACATTGTTTTGTCACATGTGGCTAAGAGATATGGCTGGGCTTAGCCTGTCATTGGTGGTTCTGGGGTAGACATGCAACTGTTTACTTCCCCATCTGCCCCTATATGGTGTTAAGTCACTGGGAAGCAGATTAGATAATAAAAACGAAATAAAATAAAACGGTAAAATAATCTTGCTGAAACTATAGAATACCTAGAGAGTTTTTCTCCATGGAATTTCTTCTGATAGTGGGAAGTACTGTCAGTGTAATATTAAATGGATGGTTTATAGATTTTTAAGATTATATTTTATAATTCAGAAATTTCATTTTTTGTTATTATCATGTGGTAAGATTTTATTTTTTTACTTTAGGACATTATAAAATGCGAAAGCCCATGTTATCAACTTCAGGAAGTCACTGTAAATGTGAAAAACCCCTTCCATACGGCTGAGGACTTCAGGTAAGTTATTGTTTTGGTGTAAATTCATTGCAATTAGCGCTCTATCTCCACTCTGAGGAGACATATGTAATTTTCTTTCTTTCTTTTTTTTTTTTTTTTGAGATAGAGTCTCGCTCTGTGGTCAGGCTGGAGTGCAGTAGCACCATCTTGGCTCACTGCAGCCTCCACCTTCCAGGTCAAGCGATTCTCCTGCCTCAGTCTCCCGAATAGCTGGGAATACGGGGGTGCACCACCACACCCAGCTAATTTTTGTATTTTTAGTAGACATGGAGTTTCACCATGTTGGCCAGGATGATCTCGATCTCTTGACCTCATGAGCCACCCGCCTTGGCCTCCCAAAGTTCTGGAATTACAGGCACGAGCCACCATGCCCAGTAATCTTAAATTATTTTTAATTTCTTTTTTATTTCTTGCTAACCCACCAGTTATTTCGGAGTATGTTGTTTAATTTCCCCATGTTTGTTAATTTTCAACTTTTCTGTCACTAATTTTATTCCATTTAAGTTAGAGAGCATACTTTGTATTATTTAAATCATCTTAAATTTATGAAGATTTGTTTTATGGCATATCATAAGGTCCATACTGCGGAATGCTCATA
This sequence comes from Nomascus leucogenys, assembly GCF_006542625.1. Lineage (NCBI taxonomy): Eukaryota > Metazoa > Chordata > Mammalia > Primates > Hylobatidae > Nomascus > Nomascus leucogenys. Next base: position 33,163 of record NW_022095772.1, on the reverse strand, counting down.
AGAAGAATCTATATTTTGCTGTTGTTGAGTAAAATGTTCTATAGGTGTCTCTTAATTTTAGTTGGTTTATAGTATTGTATAAGACATATTTTCTTGTAGATTTTCTGTCTGAATTTTTCTATTCATAATTAAAAGGGCAGTATTTAACTATCTACTATTAATGTTGATCTGTTCATTTCTCCCTTCACTTATGTCAGTTTTACTTTGTCTTTTGGTGCTCTAAAATTCGGTGAATATATATTTATAGTAATTTTATCTTCCTGATTGTCCATATAAAATGTCTCTATCTATAGTTACAATTTTTGTTTCAAATTCTATCATGTCTTTTATTAGTATAGCTACTTCAACATTCTTGTGGTTGTATGTATGATATATAATTTTTCATCCTTTTACTTTCAATCTTTTTTATCTTTCAATCTAAAGTATGTCCTTTATATAGCATATTGTCAGATTTGGGGGTTTTGTTTTGTTTTAATGGCTTCATTAAGATATCATTTATATGAAAGAACTGCAGGTATTTACTGTGTACATTTTGATGAGTTTAGACATGTGCAAACACCCATGATACCATTATCATCATCAAAGTAACAGAAATTTCCAACACCTCTCAAAGTTCTCTTACATCCCTTTGGTTTTCTGTTTGTTTTTTGGTACAAACACTTAGCATGATATCTACCCTCTTACATTTTGAAGTGCATGATATTGTTAACTATTGGCACTATATTTTATAGTGGATGTCTAGAATTTATTCATCTAATAGTATAATTGAAACTTTATGCCCATTGAACAACAACTCTCCATTTCCCTAAACCCACAGCTACTGTCATTCATGATGGCCTTCTTTGCTTCTATGAGTTTGACTAGTATAAGCACTTCGTATCAATGGAATACTGACTTATTTCACTTAGCATAATGTCCTCCAGGTTCATCCACATTGTTACAGATGCAAGACTTCCTCTTTTTTTAGTCAGAATGATATTCTATTGTATGTATATATTAATCACTGCTTTTGATTGCATTATTTAATCAATTCACAAATTTGTTATTATTGACACAGTTGATTTTACTTTTGCCAGTTTCCATTTAGTTTGCTATATTGTATATCTTTTAGTTTGTTTCTCTATTAGTCCGTGACTTCTTTTTTTAGTAATAGTGAATATTTTTCAATGCAGGATTTTAATTTTTAAAGGCTTTTTCAATATATTGTTGAATTTGTTTTCTTAATGATTGCACCAGAGTTTACCATAGACACTTTTACTTATCATAATCAGCTTCAGATACATACTAACTTAATTCCAGTAAGATTCACAAAATGTTACTCTTATATAGCTCTATTACCTTTCCATTCTTTTCCTGGTGTTATTGTCATACATATTACATCAATATTACACACCCAAAATATATTGCTGTAATTATTATTTTATATAATTTGTATGACTTTGAGAAAGCTGGGAGAAAGTGTATTAGTTTACTAGGGTTTCCATAACAAAGCACCACAGATCAGATGGAATAAACTACAGAAATTTATGTTCTTAGAGTTCTGGCAGTTAGAAGTCCAAGATTAATACACCGTCATTTTTTTCTTTCTTCTGAAACTTTTCTCCTTGGCCTGCAGATAGTTGTCTTCTCATTTGGTCTTTTTTCTGTGAATGTATATCCCTGATATCTCTTTGTGTTTTCAAATTTCCTTCTTCTTATAAGGACATAATTCAGATTGGATTAGGATCCACCCTGAGGGCCTTAACTTAATTATCTATTTAAAGGCTCTTTCTCCAAATACAGTCACATTTGGAGATACCGGGGTTAGGGCTTCAAAATATGAAGTTGGAGGGGACAAAATTCAGCCCATAACAAACAGCAAGTATATATCTATAGTTTTTATATTATAACCTTCCTATTTATTATTTCCGTTTCTCTTCATTTGTTTGCATGGATTGGTGCTACCATATAGAATAATTTCTGTGACCTGATCCAGCTTTCATCTTACCCACTTTATTTTTCGAACATTTTTTCTCTCCTTTTTCCTCTCTCCTTTTTTAATTCAGGTAATTTCATTGCCCACATGTTCTCAGTGGTGTGCCTACCATACATACGTCAGATTCTATTTACTTTTTTTCATTTTTTTCTCTGTTCTTCAGAATGTGTAATCTCTACCAATCTTCAAGTTTGTTAGTTCTTTCTTCCCCCAGTTCAAATCTACTATTAAGCCCTCGAGGGAATTTTTATCTCTTATTGTAGCTTCCATCTCCAAAATTTCCATTTGTTTCTTTTTTTTATAATTTCAATTTCTTTGTTGATATTCTCTATTTGACGCCACATTGTCATCATGCTTTCCTTTACTTCTTTAATTTTAGTTTCCTTTAGTTCTTTGAAGATATTTATAATGGCTATTTTAAATTTGATTTCTGTTCAATCTGCTAACTGGGTTACTCTAGCAGGCAGTTTCTACTGTCTGTTCCTTTTCTTCTTTTTTTGTGTGTGTTTCATAATGTTTATGAAATAGAGTAGACGTTGTAGACAATATATTATGCCAATTCTAGATACGAGTTCTATCTGCCCCAGGCTTGCTAATGTTATTTGCACTTCTAATTTTTTTTACTGACTGGCTGGGTTATTTTGGTGATGTCTATCTCCCCTGCTCAAACCTACACACACATAGTGTTAAGGGTCTGATGTTGCTTATCAAAGGCCACCATCTTTGGCATGCCCACAATTACCCTGGGATTACAGTGGCTTTGGCAGGGCTCCCAGTGTGTTTTCCTGACCACACCCTTCTGTTAAATTCCCTGGGTGGGGTGGGGGTGGATAAGTTACTCTTCAAGCTAATTCAGTCAACTTCAGACCTCTTTGAAAAAACAGTTCTATAAATCATTGTTTAAGATTTTTTCTAACTCCAGGAGGACTTCTAGCAGTCTCCTTCTCCAGTTCTCTCCAGCAAACTAACAGGCCTGTAGTTTAGCTTGCATCTTTGTTGATCTACGAATCTCCATCCAATTGTATTTCACCGTAACTGGCACTGTTTCTGAGAGCACACTTTCACTTGAATTTCTCCACACATTATTGAAAATGAAATCAGTACTTTGGGAAGCGATTAGGGGCTACTCATTTTAAGGCCTGCTTCTCTCCTCAGGGAAAATATCTGATCCATGACTCTAGAGCTGGGGGTGGGGACAGTGGTGCACTTTTTCTTCAGCAAACCCTCCATTTTAGGAGCTGAGTGCTAGGTAGGCAAGGGGGCAAAATAGCCTCAGGGTTTTTTGACTTGCTTCTCCCAGTGTGGAACTACCACCTTACAAACTGGGCAAAGGCAGTTGGGGTTTCAGTATTTTCAGCAGTGCCACGCTCATGGTAGAGCTTCGGTCCATGAGTGGGTGCTGGGTAGAAGAAAGGAGCTTCTCACGGTCTCTCAGCTGCACTTGCCCAGAGTGCAGTATTAGCCTTAGTAACATGTACTGAGGTGAAAATGTCGACGTCCCATGCCTCCCAGAAACACAGGCCTCCACATGGGAGCCAGGGGAAGGGAGAGCCCTATGTTCTCGGCAAAAACAGTCTGAAACAAAGTTTCTCTTTTGTTGAGCTTGAAAGGAAGAAGGAGATAGAGTTCTTGGTTCAAATATCACAGACTACTGGTTTTCTTATTCTATTTTAGTTTATTTTGTTTAAAGATTTTTCTTAATTTGCTGTATGCCCTTAGAACCATGTCCAGAGAATTTCAAAGTGTTTTTTTGGGTTTCTTTGTTTGTTTGTTTTGTTTTTACTCATTTGCTTGGAGTGAGAGTCCAAGGATCTCTCATGGTGTCAGGCTTAATGTTTGTCTTAAATATTATTTTATCTTTTATTAAGATAGCCACTCCAGCTCCTTTTTTATTACTATTTTCATGGTATTCCTTTTTAAATCTTTTTAATCCCAATTGGTTTGTGTTTTTGAACCCAAAGTTTGTCTCTTTTCTTTTACCCATCTTGTCAATCTTTCCTGTTCGATTGAAGTGTTTAGTCTGTTAAATTTAACTCAATCTGTAGTCTAGTAGAATTTATATCTGTCACTTTTATATTTCCTTTATATATGACTAATGTCTTTGTTCATGTATTTCTCTGTTACTGCCTGAGTTTTTTAATAGTTATTTTGTATACCATTTAAATTCCTTTTAGTTTCTTTTACTTTATGATTTTCTAATTGTTTTCTTGATAGTTACCCTGAGGATTACAATCAACATCTAATGTAAAACAATCTAACTCAGATTAATACCAACTGAATTTCAATATAACTGAGAAACTTTGTATCTGCATTGTATCTCTTTTTCCTAGCCTTTCCCTAGTGTTACTATACCAATTTCATCTTAATGCATTATAAGCCCATAAAGCAGTTTTATATTTATTGTCCTACTCCTGCTTATTTTACACTTATTTTTTTGTGTGTTTTTTTTTTTCCTTTCTTTTTGTGGAGAATGGGGTCTCGCTATATTGCCCAGGCAAGTCTCGAACTCCTGAGCTCAAGCTATCCTCCCGCCTCTGCCTCTCTGAGAGCTGGGATTACAGGCATGAGCCACTGCACCCGGCTCTCCTGCTTATTTTAAATGAGAAAGGCAAATAAAAAGAGTTGCAGAGAAAATGAAAATTTATAGCTTGTTTTTAAATATATATTTACCAGTGTACTCATCTTTCTTCATGCCTTTTATTACCTCATGTGGTTTTGATTAATTTCTTGTGTCCTTTTATCTCAGCTGAAATATTTCTTGTGCCACACTTCTACTAGTAATGAATTGTTTTAGTTTTTCTTTACTTTAGAATATCTTTTCTCCTTCATTTTTTTTTTTTTTTTGAGACCGAGTCTCGCTCTGTCGCCCAAGCTGGAGGGCAGTGGCGCAATCTCGGCTCACTGCAAGCTCCGCCTCCCGGGTTCACGCCATTCTCCTGCCTCAGCCTGTCTGAGTAGCTGGGACTACAGGCGCCCGCCACCACGCCCGGCTAATTTTTTGTATTTTTAGTAGAGACGGGGTCTCCTTCATTTTTGAAGGACAGTTTTTTTGTTTTCTTCTTTTTTTTTAATTTTTTTTTTTTAATTTTTTTGAAGGAGAGTTTTTTCTGTATACATTGTACTTCATCAACTCTATTTCTTGCAGGGTACTGAATACATAATCCTATTGTCTTCTATCTTCCAGCATTTCAGATGGAAAGTCAGCTGTTAATCATATTAAGGAGCCACTGTAGGCACTGAGTCAATTTTGTATTGCTACTTACAAGATTGTCTATATCAGCCTTTCAACTGTTTGATTATTATTATCTTATGTAGATTGCCTTAAGTTTATCCTACAAAGTGTTCTTTGTGCTTCTTGGATGTGGAAATTAATGTTTTTCATCAAATTTTAGAAGTATTCGTTCTTTATTTAAAAAATGTTTTTTACCTCTTTCTCTCTCTCTTGTCTTTTGGAAATTCTCATTAGACTTATGTTGGTGTCCCACAGGCATCTGGAGCTCTGTTAGTTTTTCTTTATGATTTTTTCTTCCTGTTCCTCAAAATAAATAAGATCAATTGACGTATTTTTAAATGCACTGCTTCTTTTTTTCTTTTGCCATAGCAAACCTGCTGTTGAGCCCCCCTAGTAATTTTTAGTTTCAGGGATGTTATTTTTCAATTCTAGAATTTCTAATTGGTTCTTTTGTATCATTTCTGTCTGTTTAATTGATGTTGTCTATTTGGTGACACATCATTGTATCTCATATGCAGGATTAAAAATCTTTGACATATTTTGGGGATCAGGCAAGTTAGTTTAATCCAACACATGGGCATCTTTTCCCCCATATATTCCTCTCATGTTTCATCAGGCTTTTGTTTGACCCAACTGCTGCAGCAATCTCACACATAATTGCTGTGGATTGATTTCAGCAAACATACTGGTGTGGTAGGTGTTCTCCCTTAAGTCAGATCAAATAAAGACAAATACATTACAAATTAAGGCTTGAAGTTTTCCAGGAAGCAGCAAGACAGGTTAGATAATAACAGTGCTCAGGAATAAGACTTTTTTTAAGAAGACCAATCTCAGTCTTTCCCTTCTTCATGCTGTAAGCTACAGAGTTTTACAACTTCCTTGGGTGCAAGTCTGCTTGCAGAGCCGTCAAAAGGAGGATGGGAGTTACAACACACAAGTTCCAATGCAACAAATTCCACTGATCTTACCAAAGCTTGGCATTTTTCTTGGATAAACACTACTCCTGAGATTGTTGCATGCCTCTCCGTATTTACCAGTGTTCTGAAAAAGTTAATTTTCACAACTCTTACCAGTGGTTTTTGTTGCATCTATAGAGGCATAAATGTATGGTGGTTCTAACGCTGTAATTCTCTGCCTTTCTTTCATTGGTTGTCTAGTTTTGTAATTTGAAAAATATTTTATGTTTTAGCTTAGGCTCTTGCTTCTCAAAGTGTTGTCCTTGGATCAGGAGCACCAACATCACCTGAGAGCTTGCTAGAAAGACAAAATTTCAGGCCCACTTGAATCCAATTGAGTCAGAATCTGCATTAATAACATCTCCAGAAGATTTGTTTTTACATTAATATTAGAATCATTTTGTTCTAGGTCAGCAGGTTTCAAAGTTTAATAAATGGGTGAGGCCAGGCTTGGTGGCTCATGCCTGTAATCCCAACACTTTGGGAGGCCAAGGCGGAAAGATCACGAGGTCAGGAGTTCAAGACCAGCCTGGCCAACATGGTGAAACTCAGTCTGTACAAAAATTCCGAAAAAATTACCCAGGCATGGTGGCATGCACCTGTAATCCCAGCTACTCGGGAGGCTGAGGTGGAAGAATCACTTGAACCTGGGAGGCTGAGGTTGCAGTGAGCCAAGATCGTGCCATTGCACTCCAGCCTGGGCGACACAGTGAGACTCCATCTAAAAAAATAAAAATAAAAAAATTAAATAAATGGGCAAACTATATTAAAAGCATCTTAAGAACTTGCTTTAAATAAAGATTTCTGGAACCCATTCCAGACCTGCTTAGAATTCATATAGGTAGAACTTTGGAAATCTGCATTTTGGACAAACTTTAAGTAATTATTATGCAGATTGAAGTGTGAGAGCTGCCGATTTAGAAACTGCAGTTATCAAGTAGGATTATTTTTTTCTTTTAACAGGTAGATATTGCATTTTTACAGTTAATATTTCTTTTTTTTTTTTTTTTTTTTTTTTGAGACGGAGTCTCGCTCTGTCACCCAGGCTGGAGTGCAGTGGCGCGATCTCAGCTCACTGCAAGCTCCGCCTCCTGGGTTCACGCCATTCTCCTGCCCCAGCCTCTCCGAGTAGCTGGGACTACAGGCGCCCGCCACCACGCCCGGCTAATTTTTTTTGTATTTTTAGTAGAGACGGGGTTTCACCGTGGTCTCGATCTCCTGACCTCGTGATCCACCCGCCTCGGCCTCCCAAAGTGCTGGGATTACAAGCGTGAGCCACTGCGCCCGGCCAATATTTCTATATATTTTAAGAAAACATATTCTTTGTATTTAAGCAGGGATGATTCAGACACATGTAGATTGCTATTTTGTCTCAAAATGGTATATATACAGTGGATAAAGATATGATATTTATTATGTTGAGCTAGTCATTTTATTTGTGTGTCAAATTATATGATCCTTGTGACTACTTTTTAGCTAGAACAGATTATCACCAAAATAAATTTCTCCAGTTACCTTGGATTTATAGAAATATAAATAAATGTTGGAATATTCTTCTGCCTCATAATTTTATGAAATTTAGATGATAATTTAGAATTTAGTAGCTGACTTTAAATTACTCTCTGGAGAGGAATTATTCTTTATGTATTTGCTTAATTATGACTTAATATAGGTGAATCTGGTAGTCTGACAGATGTTTCACAAAGTTCACAATTTACATTTTACTATATTTAATTTTGTCTGTTTAAAAATCTTCAGTATTTAATATTCACATAATTCTTTACAATTCTTATATGAAAGCATCAGAAATATCAATTTAAAACAATAGGACAGAATCTGATGTTGGCATTAGTTCAACCACTGTGGAAAGCAGTTTGAAGATTTCTCAAAGAACTTAAAACAGAGTTACCATTTGATCCAGCAATCTCAATAGTGGGTATATACCCAAAGATAAACAAATCATTCTACCAGAAATACACATGCACTCGTAAGTTCATTGCAGCACTATTCACAGTAAGAAAGACATGGAATCAACCTAGGTGCCCATCAATGGTGGATTGGATAAAGAAAACGTGGTACATATGCACCATGGAATACTCTGCAGCCATAAAAATGAAGGAGATCATGTTCTTTGCAACAACATGAAAGCAGCTGGAGGCCATCATCCTAAGAGAATTGATACAGAAACTAAAAACCAATTACCACATGTCCTTATTTATAAGTGGGAGCCAAACATTGGGTACACATGGACATAAAGATGGGAACAATAGACACTGGCAACTACTAGAGGGCAGAGGGATGGAGGGGCAAGGACTGCAATACTACCTATTAGGTACTATGCTCACTATCTGGGTAATGAGATCAATTATACCCCAAACCTCAGCATCATGCAATATACCCATGTACCAACCCTGCACATGAACTCTCTGAATCTGAAATAAAAGTTGAAAGTTGTAAAAATAATAAAATAAAAAATAAAAAGTTGACTAAAGAAAAAAATAGAATAAGAAAAATAAATTTTAGGATGTAGGAAAATGTTGCGTTTTAGTTTATATACACATGCAGAGGTGTGTGTGTGTGTGTGTGTGTGTGTGTTATCAAAACTAAAACTTTTGATTAATTACTAGCCTAGTTTTTCTCAAAAAAGCTAGGATTTGGGGATCTCAATAACTGTTACATAAGAAAAGGGGTTTCTTTTGATAATCGTTTGGATATCTTATTCTTAACAATATTTGACACAATCTGTTCACTTCTGAAGGTAGAATTAGCCATTCGTGACATGAATTTTCATGACATCTTTAATGTACTGCTAGGGCATCATTTGTATACTATTCCTACCCTATGATGTGAGCAGCCAGAGGCAAAAATGTTTGTGTTTCCAGAACCTCATGTCTTACAAGTAAGAAACAAATGCGTCTCTATAACTATTTCTTGAATATATGAGCATTGTCATATAGGAAGTCTTTCCATTGCTGTGTGATTTCAGAAGATGGCATAATTATTAACATACTGATTGACTAGCTACCCACATCTCATGTCCACTCCTGAAAGAAACATTTTTCTTTTATGGAAATAGGTTTAGAAATTATGAAACGTCTACAGCTCTGGTGATGTGTAAGACCAGTGTGGTATTTCCTCTTTGTTTCTGGAATATAATTTGACCAGTCACTTATCTTCTAAATGTCCTTGCTACGAGAATTCAGTGCTGCCATTCCATATAAAAAGATATTATGTTTCACATATTTCCATTCTCAATCTTTCCCTTCTTTCTAACATATATCTTTTGAGTTGCAGAATGAAAGCACATGGATTTCTTTAAACTGTAGTTTATTCTGATTCTAAGGATATTTTGTGAATGATAGGAAAAAATAAAAGAAGAATGTTTTGTGGTTATCTGAATTTTGTTGCAATCAATTAAAAACAATTATTTCTTCATTTATTCTAGTGTCATTTTGGTGGAATCCTCAACATTTGTCTCTTCGCCAACAAAGTTAACTGAATCCAGGCAATACCCGAAACATGAGTAAGTGTCTATATTTTGTACTCATAAGTATCTGAGAAAAAGTTTTGAGAAATAAGTAGTCAAGGAAACTAGTTATATAATTACACAATAGTTTTCATTTATTCAAAATGTTTAATTTACCTAATTCACACTCATATCCAAATATATATATTACTAGATTCATGTGCATAAAAATTGAATAAACCTGAACTTGATTAAATATAGTAGATTTTCATTATTTGTGGTAGTGATGTTCTATAAAATCGCTACACATATTATGTTTGTGAATACTGAACCATTATTCCAAGAAGAAACACATATAGTCATACAGATTACAATAGTAAACTCTAAAAATATCCAATCATGGAAGACTCTATTTTCTTTTTTTTTTTTTTACAAAATGAAAACAAAGTTCAGAAGTATCAGATGACTTTCCTGAGACTGCCCCAATAAAAGGCATCAGAGAAGGTATTCAAACCCTGTCCACTAGGCCTGAGTGTCTTGCATTACTCTGCACTGCCCACTATTGTCTCTACCTCTTGTCATCTCTATACTTTTATAAGGATTGAAATAAGAAGGCCCCTTGTACCTTGTTTGACCTCAGCTGCGAATTGGTGCAACCGGTGATGAGAACTTTTCACCACTCTGTGCATGTCTTTTAACACCATGAAAGCACCATGAGTATTGATTTTGGGGTTGCAAATACATTTTAGGAAGTAGGTGGATTTGCAAATATGGAATTCGTGGATAATGAGGATTGACAGTATTTAAATTTATTCTACCTACTTTATGAGGGCTATATTTAGTTTATAAAGAAATTTGCTGAATAAAGAAACAGGATTTTTAAAAAATTGATTGCTTTATGTTGCTCCTCTATTTTACACTATAGAATCACTATATAAAGTTAAGTACAATTAAAAACAATGTTATCAAGGTTAAAGAAAGTTAAGTAGAGAGAAAATAATGTAGATGTCTATTAATGAAATGCATCCCTATGTTGACCATTACTACTATGTTTTTAGTTTATTTCACACCCTTGTTTGTCTTTGTATAGTGCTTGACAGCATCAATATCATCCTTTTAGATCCAAAAACGTATCAAGGGGCAAGAATTTGACAATTTAGATGACAGGAATTCCCAGTGTCATTAGAAACCGTTAAAGTGCTTATACAGATCTTGCTAAGATTAAAATGAGTATAGTTTTTTTTTTTTTTTTCAAAAGTGACTTGTATTTAACTTAACACTTTTGGGAGATTGTATGAGTTGCATCTATTGTGAGATGTTTGATTCCTTCAATGGTTATTCTGTGAGAAAAGTTATTAAAGAAGAAACCATTTTTGTCTCACTGCATTTATTTTATTGAATGCCAATGTCATGCTTACCTAGGGCTTTTGAAGTCTTGCTTTCACATTATGCTTTAGTGAACAATAAAATATGAATTGATGTATTGACCTATAAGGTAGCATTAAAGATACCAAAAGAATAAGAGGATTGTAGGTATTTTATGTTAATTTCTTTGTAGATATGAAATTTAAGTTTTACTGAAGTATTGCTAAAAACTCTTCTGTAAAAGTTCTCCTAGATTTTTATCTTTTTAGCCCCTTGATTCTTCTTGATTAAGTGGCTGCTTTGTGATTGTAGCTTTTGCCTGAATGGGCTTCAAATAACTTCTTCACGTTAATTGTGTAAAATTTATAGTATATGGTAAATTAGAGTCAGATCTTGAAGTAACACTGTAGGTATCTGTGAGTATAAATAACTCAAAATTGAATCAGTGTAATGAACAGAAAAATTGAGTACAATTTCAGGATTTAGAATACAAAATATGATTTCTGCATCTCAAATTTATCATGTTTTTCTTTATATAATACTCTGGAATGGGTTTGATTAGATCCAGAGTTCTGGGATTATTGAAGCCATAGAATCTAAAGCTACAAGTAAGGTTATCATTTTGTGGTATGCTCCCCAAATCAAAAAGAAAATAGAGCAAACAATTATAAAAGCATTTATAATTTAATTTTTCCAGGAAAGGAAACCTTGGAAGTACTCATCCCAAATAATTACCAATTCAGCATGAAATATAGCTTAAGAAGTGTGTCTGTCATGGTCCCAAGCATTATTGATCATTCTTTCTAATTGGTGTCATACATTTTATTTATAATACTATACTTCCTTAGTTCTTCTCTCAAGCCTTTCTGTGATGAAAAACAAAACAAAACAACAGCCAAGAAAAACTTAAATATGCTGAGACATTGAGTGTTGAGTCAGAGAGAACATTGATCCCAAATAGAGCAGTCAGGCTCACGCAGATTAACTCTCCAAGAATAACTCAGAGCCATACATTTAAAATACTGGGGATTTACTCATGTGTACCCCTGTGAAGACTGTCTCCTAAATCAAAGGCAAGGGCAATTCTTATAAAGGCAAAAGCCACGAAGTTTCTCAAGAAAGAGGGCTTGTCACTTAATGCAAGCTCTTGGTTTATCATTTAGGGACTAGCATGAGATGATGGCTGAGGCCCAAATCCGTATGTTGAATTGAGATAAAGTAGTCTTAAGTTCACATGCAAAAGGTTGTTTTTCTGACAGTTCTAAAGAGAAGAAGTTACTATGGCTCCTTCATCTGGAATTCTGCCTGCTTCCTGTGTAACACCTCCAGACTCTAGATCATGTAGCACGAAAATCTGTATTCAGTTTCTGAGGGATTGATTAAACTATCCAGAGCTCCAACAATCAAAATCCACTTCTTAGGCAATGGAAAGGAAGATGCACAAGGATAAGAGTGTGCCCTTTTTCTATTAGGGAAGTTTGCCAGAAATACCACACAGCACTTCTGTTTGTAGCCCATTGGCCAGATTTTAATTAAATGACCAAACCTAGCTGGAAGAAAGACTGGGAAACCTCCTTTCTCCATACACATCTAAATAAAATTAGGGTTGTGTCAGTGAGGAGAAAAGGAAAATGATTATTGGGGTAGTTAACCAAGTCTCCACCATGAAGGGACACAAAGACTTTTATCCGCAAGTAGCACAAAATGATCTAATATTTCATCAATCTGGCTTCTTTGGCATAATGAGGCATTTCTATCTTTAAATATGTCTTAATAAAATAATAGTTAGTAATGTTACACATTACTTTTAAAAGCCTTTTATTGTTTGTCTTGAAGAGATTTCCATATACAAACTGAAATTTAATAACATGTATTTTAAATCATGGCCAGAATGAAAGTCAATAATAGTGCCTCTGTGATTAATTTTCTTATGCAATCCACCGTATAATAATCATTATATTGTCTCAATAAAATCTTAGTATAATCTCTATGTTTAATCAGCATGGTAGCAAGTAAAACAAGAAAATGTTTAAAAAAAACTCCATAGATGAACTGGATTTTTAAAAGAGGTTTTCTGAAATGTTCCTGTTTTCCTCTACTTAGGTTCATGGTAATATTGCACTTCTCCACCAGTGTGGAATTTATGTGTCAACATATAGCCTATTTGGCCAATGGTATGTGAGGAGAAGTGCTGTATGTTATTTCCAAATGGTAGCTTTAAGAACCAGTGAGAAATTTTTCATGTTCCCTTCTCCTGCCACAACTATCATTGAAACACATATAGAAAGGAACCTCCTGGTCAGGCATGGTGGCTCACGCCTGTAATCCCAGCACTTTGGGAGGCTGAGGTTGACAGATAACTTGAGCTCAGGAGTTCAAGACCAGCCTGGGCAACATGGTGAAACCGTGTCTCTACTGAAAATACAAAAATTAGCTGGACATAGTGGCGGGTGCCACTACTGGTGGTCATCTCAGCTACTTGGTAGGCTGAGGCATGAGAATCATTTATGCCTGGGTGACAGAGGTTGCAGTGAGATGAGATTGCACCACTGCACTCCAGCCTAGGTGACAGAGTGAGACCCTATTTCAAAAAATAAAAATAAAGAAGAAAGGAGCCTCCTTCCCCAAGGATCCCTGAGTGTACCCTCCACTTTGATAAACATGTAGCATTAGCAAGAAATAAACTATTGTGCTAATCCATTGATACATGAGGTTGTATGTTATTGCAGCATGACCTAGCCTATACTATTAACTGATACTCCTCCTCAGATTCACATCAGCTAATATCTCTCCAAATAATACATTTTCTCTTCTTAGGTGAGTAGTAAAGTATGAAATAGTAAGCATTGTTAAACTGGCTTTAAAATAATGATAGACTTTTCTATATAAAAAGCCTCCATGAGCTGCTCTTTGTAAGCAATCAGATACATATATTATAAAATAACCTGTTTGGAACCACATGAATCATAAAACTTTATATTCATCACACATTTTACTTTGTGGGGACATGATCCATGAGCATAATGAGAGCATTTAGTAAGTTCTTATTCTAATGAAACCCAAAGGAATTATGAGGAACGTATCAGTGTCAGCAACTGATTTTAGCCAAACCTTGAAATTAATGAATGCAACAGCTGCGCTCAGAAATGAGTACTTTGGCAATTATTTCTAATGGTTATAAGACCTGCTTTTTTTTTTCCAGCAATATTGAGTTATTTAATCATTCAACATATTCTTATTAAGTGGCAACTCAGGCGCTGGAAAAACATAAAGATAAATAAGTCACATATCTGGCCCTCGAGGAACCAATCACCAAGCAGAAAACAAAAATCCCTACCAGTGGAGGAAGTTTTACAGTGAAGGAAGTATTTGTTAGTATTAGATGAAAGTATTAGATGACAAAAACACCCTATGATCTGATTGCTTATGAATATTACTATCTGGATATTATGGAGAATTTCATGGAAGAGAAGACATTTTAAAAGAAGTATTTTGGTATTATCTCTTATTATAAACAAATTGTGACCTGAAATATGAGTAAGATCTTGATGGCCAGAATCTAGAGAAGGAGGGTAACTTTCCTATGAGCATAGGAACATGTGTGGAGGGAACTCCAGAAGCAAAGGGTAGTGGCATGCAAGGGGAAATAAAAGACATGTAAACTGCAGGGCCAATATAGGAGCATAGGAATTAATGTTGAAAAGGTAATAAAGTGTTTATCATTCTGGTTTGAAAGTATTTCTCACAAACCTATGTTTTATTGTAGACTGTATGCTCCATGAGCTTAGGGGCTTCATCATTAATCTCTATGTCTCAGAAGAGCTTGGCTCAGAATTGCAGCCAAAAATGAAAGAAGGCCCTGATAGAGATAATTTTCTGGGTCTTGATTTTTGTTTAAAAAAAAAAAAAAAAAGACTGGTCGCAGTGGCTCACACCTGTAATCCCAGCACTTTGGGAGGCTGGGGCGGGCGGATCACCTGAGGTCGGGAGTTCGAGACCAGCCTGACCAACATGGTGAAGCCCTCTCTCTACTAAAAATACAAAATCAGCTGTGCGTGGTGGCTCATGCCTGTAATCCCAGCTACTCGGGAGGCTGAGGCAGGAGAATCGCTTGAACCTGGGAGGCGGAGGTTGCAGTGAACCACGATCATGCTATTGCACTCCAGCCTGGGCAGCAAGAGCAAAACTCCATCTCAAAAAAAAAAAAAAAAAAAAAAAAGCTGGATTCTGGAGACTCATGATTTTAAAATATTTATTTTTACTATACTGAATAATTAGGAAAAATTAGAATTAAACAAGTGTCTTAGTCTGTTAGGGTGCTATAACAAAATACTACAGATTGAGGGGCTTAAACAACAAATATTTATTTCGCACAGTTCTGGAGGCTGGGAGGCTGGGGAGTCCAAGATAAAGGCACTGGCAGATTCGGTGTCTGGTAAGAGCCACATTCCTGGTTCATAGATGACAGTCTTCTTGCTGCATGCTCACATGGCAGAAAGGGTGAGGGAGCTTTCTGGAGTCTTTTTTATAAGGGCACTTATCTCACCCATGAAGACTCCACTTTTCTGACCTTTGACAGGTCTTCACCTCTCAAAGACCCCACCTCTTAATACCATGAAACTGGGGATTAGATTTCAACAAATGAATTGAGGGGGTCAGGGTAGGGGAAGCACATTCAGTCTATAGTAGCTAGTCTCTAAAGAAAGCAGAGTGAATTGAAGGCCAAGTATGGTAGTTATCTTCCATGATCCTATTCTTCTAGATTAGGATTTCTTAACTTTTGAAAATGTTATCAGGCTCTTTGGTTCTCGCACTTTGAAGAGTAGTGTTTTCTAAACACATAAGATAAGATGTAAGGATTAAGACTATCTTAGTCTGCATGGGCTGCCATAACAAAATACTATGGACTGGATGGTTTAAATAACACAAATTTATTTCTCATGGTTTTGGAGGCTGGGAAGTCCATTATCCAGGTGCTGCAAGATAGAGTTTATTCTGTGTCCTCTTCTGGTGGCTTGTAGATGGCTGCCATCTTATTTTGTGCTCACATGACCTCTTCTACATGTGAGAATGGGCAAAGAGAAAGAGTTCTCATTTATCTCTACTTATAAGAACACTAATTCTATTGGATCAAGGCCCTTGTGATCTCAGTAAAGCTTAATTACCCCCTTAACATTTCTCACTTCCAAATATAGTCACATTGGTGGTTAGGATTTTAACATATAAATTTGGGTGTGAAGGGCACCATGCAGTCCATGGCACAAAGGAAATGAATATTATGATGGATTATCAAAATATTTTAAGAGTGTAATATAATAAAATATATACTTCTTTATTAACAGACATAATGGTGAAGTTAATGCCTACTATACTTTAAAAGCAGTGATGCACATAAATAATATCTTAAGATATGAACTGAGATGTGATATAAATATATCTGTGATTATTTGGTGACCAAATCATAGGTATGCTTAATACTACTGTGGTTTGATTTAAATTGTTGTTAAGTTAGTGGAAGTCAAGCTGAAATTTTTTCCCCATTCAAATTTGTAGATCAACTCTGCCCTTCTATCTTAGGACTCTTTGCTTTAGACACTTTTCAACTGCTCAGGGGTCAAGGTGGTGCAAAAAACAGCAAATATTTCATTTTTACTAGCCTCTAGATATCCACTGGGACTTTTATTGAGAAACACCTATATATATATCAAGATAGAATGAATCTAAAACTTAATCTCTCTAGTTTTCATGATGCATGTGGCATTTAAAGGGCATGATACATCAAAACTAGACTTGAACCAGACGTTTTGCTATTTGGTTGAGATACAGCCTTGAATAAAGGCTGTGCTGAATTAACTTCATGAAGGCTTATGATGAACATCTTCCTAACCCTTTTGGTAGAGGTTTGAGTAGGAAATCACTTTTTGGGTTGATTTAGTCATACCCTTAAGTGAATCAATCCAATGCCATTTTTATCATTTTAGCTTGAAAAGAGATACATACCACTACTGCAGAGGAAAAAGAAATATTACCCCTTCACACCTCAAAAGTAGTTTCCACTCCCTGACTCTGGGCCACTACTGGGTGAGCAGGAAATATTTCATTGGTTGTTCTACAGTATTTTTAAAATAATCTTAGCCTCTTTTGATTCTATTTTTTCCTTAAGATTAAAGACTTACTCTTCTTTTAATTCAACAATAGTTTATGAGCATTTAGAAAGGGGTAGTGTGGACTGAGGTGCAAGGATTAACAAAAAGGTAAATAAAGTTCTTTTCCATTCTGTCTTTGGGACCCCGAAGTTTTGTAAAAATGTTAGATTTGTCACTGGCTTTCTAGACTCAGAAACATTCATCAGGTAAAATAGAATTTTTCCAGTCAAATTATTTCATCAAGTTATTTTCTGATGTCTTTTGTAATCATGATAACCATTGGATTCATAAGCAAGTCAAAACAAATATCTAGGTCTGCAATGTGTTCTATCTGTCTTTAGCTTAAACAGTCAGTCAATTGTTCTGGGTTTGAGAGTCTCTTTTTGGGGATGAGGCAACTGTGATTTCTTCAAAAGTTACTTTCCTTACTTGTTTCCAACAAAATAGGTAAAGACAAGGAAAAAGATATGAAGCCCAAATTGGTCTGCTTTTCTACTCACTATAATAAAAATGATTGAACTAGAGATTACAAGGATTGAACAAAATGATGTTTGGAAATTATCTGTATATTTTAATCAGGCTTTCTACCCAGAGCTCCAATAACAAAGAAATAGCAATGGAGCCAAATACGGAGAAATAATAAGCAGTCTTTGTTATTCTTTCTATTCTGTATGGTCTCCCTTATAAATGCTAAGATATCCATTTATTGTGTCTATAGCAGTGTTAAAATGTTTATCAAACCTGTGAATTACATAAAATAATAAATGTTTTTATTTTAAAAAGGTATTACCTTTTGTAAAAAAAGATATAATTTACAGTGCTAACCAGAATACCTGTGAGTATAATTAAGCTACAGAATAACTGTAAGAAGTGGTAAGTAACCCCATTACAAATGTGGTGTAAAGAAAAGACAGTACAGTGTTACTCATCAAAATCAAATGGTGAAAAGGAATGGATAACTTTAGAATAACTTTACATGTAAAGAGTCAAAATATTTTACAGCATCAAATTCAGGGAAAAGCAGATGTCAAAGTGAGCAAATATGGGGTTTTTTGTTCTCAGAAAAAAATCAGGTAATCAATATCTCTAAACCAAAATAGTAATTGACAGCTTATTGAGCAAAATAATCATGAATACTACAAGAAGAGTGATATGGGTGAAGTTGATGGGTTCTGGAAGACCTGGAACCTTTCAAGGGAGGCAGTTGCTTCAGGCTGTGATCTGCTAGTTTGTTTTTAGAAATGCAATCAGAAATTAATCAAATTCCAAAGTCTTCTTATACCTTTCTAAGAAACAAGCAAATGTGGAAAAAGTAAACTTAGAGAAGGAAATTTTATCAAGAAAGCAATTTCTAGAACCACTTTTGGATAAAGTACCTATTTAGTCCTAAATTGAGATCATCCACGTTTTGAGTCTTTGGATTAGAGTTTCTATTATTATCAAATTTGCACTTCTCTACAGTACTGTATTTTAAAGTGAAAAATAATTATTTTATCAATTTTTTGAAAAGAGTGGTGGAAATATAGATGTTTGTTAGTTTTCTTTTTGTATTTTTATGTTTTTTAATTTCTAAAACAATGTGAACATCAAATAATATTTGAAATATATCTATGGTCTTTTCATATCATTTGTACTTAGCCATAACTTTCAATGCTCTATATGATTTAACAAATATGAAGAATTGTTTTTGAGTTTGGTTTGTGTTGTTGATGTTGTTTTCCTATTTTCTTGTGTCAGTGATGATATGAGTAGCAGTGGGAGTGACACTGATCAGGGCTGTTGCGATTCCTCAAATGTCTTACATACCTGTGAGTACCTAAATAAAAGTTTTTATTTGTTTTCATGTCGGATTTTTATGTGCAAATCATAATATGAAATGAAATATTCAACAGGGATGGTTACAAGGATAGACAGAGTGGTAAGCCCTGGGGATTGCTGGCTGATTTGATGCTGAAGCATAGGTCCTGAGTCTTTTCCCTCGATGACCCTTTGGACAACTCTGCACACATCTTTCCTTTCACTGCCAGTCTACTTCCCTCCAATGTACAAAGAATGTGTTTAGATATATGGCCTGTATGTCTCTTCTGGCTTATTCCAAATTGTTTAAACTTATTTTGGGGACAGGTATCACCAAGTTTAGAGATGTAAGGGGAGCATTTTATTTCATAAAATTACTTTATGAAATAACCGTACATCTAGAAAAGATGGATATAATGATCGGTAGAACAAATGGACATAGGAATGTTCTGGTTATCTAGAGCTGTAGAACAAACCACCCCAAATATACTGGCATAAAAGAGCAAAAATTAATAATAATGGTTATCTCTCATACATCTGGGGTGACTGGGCTTAGCTGTGTGACTCTAGCTCACGGTGAAATGGAGGCTGGGGCTTGAGTGCTTTCAAAGTCTTCTTCACTCACATGTCTGGCTGTTAATGCTGGCTTTTGTTTGGGACCTCTGCTGGGGCTCTTGGCCTGAATACTTACTCATGGCTTCTCCATGTGGCCCAGGCTTCTTTATGGGATCTCGTTAAGTTCTAAAGTGAGGTGAGCCAAAAATGAAAGAATTGGCAGAATACAGTCACATTATTTGATCTAGTGTCAAAAATCACACTGCTTCACTTTTGCTGCATTCTAGCATACGATTTGTAAGGATCAAGTCACTAAGGCTGGCCCATTACATCATCATATTTAAGGCAATATCAAATAATGTGTGGACATGTTTATTTATTTATTTTTTTATTTATTTATTTTAATTTTATTATTATTATACTTTAAGTTTTAGGGTACATGTGCATGACGTGCAGGTTGGTTACATATGTATACATGTGCCATGCTGGTGTGCTGCACCCATTAACTTGTCATTTAGCATTACATATATCTCCTAATGCTATCCCTCCCCCATCCCCCCATTCCACAACAGTCCCTGGTGTGTGATGTTCCCCTTCCTGTGTCCATGTGTTCTCATTGTTCAATTCCCACCTATGAGTGAGAACATGCAGTGTTTGGTTTTTTGTTCTTGCAATAGTTTGCTGAGAATGATGGTTTCCAGCTTCATCCATGTCCCTACAAAGGACATGAACTCATCCTTTTTTATGGCTGCATAGTATTTCATGGCATATATGTGCCACATTTTCTTAATCCAGTCTATCGTTGTTGGACATTTGGGTTGGTTCCAGGTCTTTGCTATTGTGAATAGTGCCGCTATAAACATACGTGTGCATGTGGCTTTATAGCAGCATGATTTATAATCCTTTGAGTATATACCCAGTAATGGGATGGCTGGGTCAAATGGTATTTCTAGTTCTAGATCCCTGAGGAATCACCACACTGACTTCCACAATGGTTGAACTAGTTTACCGTCCCACCAACAGTGTAAAAGTGTTCCTATTTCTCCACATCCTCTCCAGCACCTGTTGTTTCCTGACCTTTTAATGATGGCCATTCTAACTGGTGTGAGATGGTATCTCACTGTGGTTTTGACTTGCATTTCTCTGATGGCCAGTGATGATGAGCATTTTTTCATGTGTTTTTTGACTGCATAAACGTCTTCTTTTGAGAAGTGTCTGTTCATGTCCTTCACCCACTTTTTGATGGGGTTGCTTGTTTTTTTCTTGTAAATTTGTTTGAGTTCATTGTAGATTCTGGGTATTAGCCCTTTGTCAGATGAGTAGGTTGCAAAATTTTCTCCCATTCTATAGGTTGCCTGTTCACTCTAATGGTAGTTTCTTTTGCTGTGCAGAACTCTTTAGTTTAATTAGATCCCATTTGTCAATTTTGGCTTTTGTTGCCATTGCTTTTGGTGTTTTAGACATGAAGTCCTTGCCCATGCCTATGTCCTGAATGGTATTGCCTAGGTTTTCTTCTAGGGTTTTTATGGTTTTAGGTCTAACATGTAAGTCTTAATCCATATTGAATTAATTTTTGTATAAGGTGTAAGGAAGGGATCCAGTTTCAGCTTTCTACATATGGCTAGCCAGTTTTCCCAGCACCATTTATTAAATAGGGAATCCCTTCCCCATTGCTTGTTTTCATCCAAGAATCTTCAAATTTGTGTGGACTATGCAATGTTTCACAGGGTACAATGGATAACTTAAACTGGAAACAAAGGATGTATTATCTACATGTTTATTTATCTAAGTATGGCACACTAACCTATTGTGCCATGGAGCTCCATTTATCTATCTAGCAGTTTTAAAACATGTCCAGACAAACTTTGTTTCATATATCCTGTCTAATTTTACACAGTAGTGAAATTCTTCATAATGAAGTTATGTATTAAGGAATCTTTATAGAGGGTCATAATTAAGCATTGTTTCATAACAAGGTTGATCTAGGGTCACTATATTTTCATTAACAAATGTATATATCATCTTGTAATCTTACATGCTAATGTTATGAACATTTTTTGATACCAAAACCTTAATCACTAAATGAACAGCACTTACAAAATTATATGTCAACCAGCTCTGTTTATGTTTTGCTAGCAATTAAGTCCACTTTTCTCAGAGAGTTCTTCTGTTCCATGCATACGGTTCACCTGGGAGTGAAAGGAACTTCAAGCCTAGAGCTCCGCTTTCTTCCCTTTAACATGCACGTGCGCTACTGTGTCATCATCTTGAGCAACAAAAAGGTGAGAACAGAATTGTGATCTGTGTGTTTATCATGAGCTGCCACTTTAATGGAGTAACCAACAGCAGGTGACTTGAAGGCAACTGGAGACTCTAGAATTGTGGATGATTTCAGCTCTCAAGTTACTAAGCAAAGAGCTTATCCTCAAGAATATCCACAGTTACACTAGTTGTGGGTAAATTTTATAATAGCTGCATAAAGCAGTCCCATGGGAGCAGAGTGACCTTTTGTGGCTCTATTTGTATTAGTTATCCATAGCTTTGTAACAAATTATCACACACCAGGTGGCTTAAAACAAGACATACTTATTATCTCACAGTTACTGTATGTTACAGGTCCAGGTATGACCTAGATAGATATTCCAAGGACAGTCTATCAAGTCTCCATTCAAGGGAATGACCAGAGCTGGATTCTCTTCAGAGGTTCAACTGAGGAAGGATCTGCTTCCAAACTCCCTCAAGTTGTTGGCAAAATTCATTTCCTTATGGTTCTTGGATCCATGCCACCTACATTTTCAAAACTAGCAAGGAAGAGAGACAGAGAGAGTTAAAGAGGGGGAGAGGGACAGATGTGAGAGAGAAAGAGAGAGAGAGTTAGAGCCATCACTGAAGGAAGATTTATGGCATTACCTGCTTCCAGAGAGACACTGCCATGTGTTGACCTTAGAAAGAAATTTATAACCCCCAAGATGTAGTCCCAAATCTATCATCATTATGTGTACACTAAATTGAATATATTTTCAGTGAAAAATGGTAATTGGAAAGAGGTATTGTACTTACCTGGTGTCTATGGCATTATTTACATGTGAAAAATAATATAGCCTATCAGAAATATAAAATATAGTTTAATTTTACACTTAAAATTACCACTTAGAAGGAAAAAAATGCGTTTTTATAGTAATGCTGAAACTTGTTTGTTAAATTATTTTAAAGGAGTTCAGGATTTAAGTAAATTCCTGCATATATAAAATTTGTGAAATGTAATAACTATATTGTGACCAGTAGTTTGATCAAATACTTCACAATCACTTTTGTATATTAATTTGTAATATAACCCAACAAAATACTAGAGTTAATTCTCAATAGCATAGTGACAAGGTTGATTTTATTCTTTGACTTAGTCTATTGGAATATTAATATTAGCTTACACCAATTTAATATAATTAATCAAATTATAATTGACATGTTCTCTCAATTTACTAAAAACTAAATCTTGCTTACGTATGTTTTGTCCTTGTCAGAGGAAACATTAAAATAAAACAATAATCTTGAAATTATACTGCTATCAATTGAGAAACAATGCCCTCAATACAAGGTATTGCATTGAGTTAATGTTTCTTACATGAAGAAGATCTATTGTTTTACACATTGTTTATTATATTAAAAAATATAATAGTTAACCAAACATGCAAGGTTACCTAGTTAGCTACTGTTCTTTGTGTGTGTGTGTGTATTTTAATATTTCTTTTATTATTATTATTATTATTATTATACTTTAAGTTTTTGGATACATGTGCACAATGTGCAGGTTTGTTACATATGTATCCATGTGCCATGTTGGTGTGCTGCACCCATTAACTCATCATTTAGCATTAGGTATATCTCCTAATGCTATCCCTCCCCCCTCCCGCCACCCCACAACAGTCCCCAGTGTGTGATGTTCCCCTTCCTGTGTCCATGTGTTCTCATTGTTCAATTCCCACCTATGAGTGAGAACGAAAATGTGGCACATATACACCATGGAATACTATGCAGCCATAAAAAATGATGAGTTCATGTCCTTTGTAGGGACATGGCTGAAGCTGGAAACCATCATTCTCAGCAAACTATCACAAAGACAAAAAACCAAACACTGCTACTGTTCTTTTTAAATGGGCCATAACTGCTTTACCATTAAGAACCATCTGTTGGCCGAGTGCAGTGGCCCAAGCCTGTAATTCCAGCACTTTGGGAAGCCGAAGCGGGCAGATTACCTGAGGTCAGGAGTTCGAGACCACCCTGGCCACATGGTGAAACCCCTTCTCTATTATCAATATAAAAATCAGCTGGGCATGGTGGCACACACTTGTAGTCCCAGCTACTCAGGAGGCTGAGGCAGGAGAATTGCTTGAGCCTGGAAAGTGGAGGCTGCAGTGAGCTGAGATTATGCCACTGCACTGTAGCCTGGGCAACAGAGTGAGGCACTGTCTCAAAAAACAACAACAACAACAACAACAAAACACCTATCCCTGATGAATTGTACCTTTTAGGAGGAGGGGTTGACAGACCCCTTTACAAAGCACACAGACATTGAAAAACACACAATCATCTATTGATGAAACCTTGGGGTTCTGTCTTCACTGTAGTGTCTAGCATGTGAACACCCACTCTGTGTGATCCTGGGTTTTTATGCAGTAAACTGCTTGGCATTGCTGAACTGACCTGTATAAGGGAGGCAAGGGTATAAAAGAGGATGCCTGACCTGGGGGCTGAGTTAACAGCGGGTTCCAGCTGCAGCCTTTTGCTGTGGTATAGCCAGCCCCCTCCCAACAAACCTTCAGTGTTTTTTATTGACTTGACCCAGAACCTCCCTTCCACCTGGTAGATTTATCTTCTGGCCTTTTTTGTTCTCTGTCTACAAACCTTGCTTAGAACAAATTGAGACCAAAGTCCAGGCATTGCTGAATTGCAGAAGCCAGGAGGGAGGTCAGCATCCCAGAATAACTTATGTGAATTGGTCAGGCCCACACCAGGGTGCCATATACCAAAGTGAGTTTCAGCCTTGCCAAGTCAAGTTGGAGGTTAACAGGGAAAGCATGCCCACTCCCAGGTAGAAGACCCTGCAAGGCTTTCTTGTTGATTTATGGTCTATAATAATTTAGCCTAAGGGTATTAAGAACCAGTTCTTAAGTATATTAAATGTCACTTTGGCCATCTCCCATATATTTGCGTAAATCAATAGGGCCACTCGTCTGATTCTTTCCACTATCAGTCATTTCATTCTCTCTCAGTCTTTTGTGTCTTCCTGTGTCTGGTGATGCAGAGATTAAGTTGGCAGTCTCTAATATGAATATATTTAAATATTTTCCAAGAATGTGCAACTTTTTTCAATTATAATGAATGTTTATAACATTAATACAGAATTTAACAGTATTGATTTTGCTTGTTTATTGAATGTGAAGGTAAAAACATTAAATTATATTATGCTAAAATCTTTATGTGATTTTATATTTAGGCAGACTAACTTTTGTTTTATTGGAGATATATTTATAGCTTGAGGAACTGAGTATTATTTGAGGATGCTTTCTTTTTATTTTTCATGATTTATAATGGCAAGCCCTATTTCATTTGTCCTTTGATTATTTTATTCAATTTGTCACAACTTTTTTCTTTTTTGGGGGAATGAGGATAATACACTCCTCCCTACAGGCGACACCCCTGAATTCCTGGGGAAACATAGGCAAGATGAAATCCCATTTGGCCTATAATTGCTTTGAAGCATTTGTTAACCTCATAAAGCCTGCTGCCAATATGGGGGCAGATTATGTCAACCTTGAAGTCTCTGTCAATGTGGCATATACTCACAAAGTTAAAAAGATTCTCAGCTCCCTTCATACCGCAAGGCCTTTTTGCTCTTCAGCCACCCTCCTTTCTCCTATTAACCAGAAAACCCTCATCCTACAATAAGCAGTGCAGACTTTTTCAAGATAAACATGAAGAGAAAAATCTGAAAATTAGAATTCTGTACCTAATTGCCAGTTATTTATTTTTGGGCTACTCTCTAGGTTCCTTATCAGTGATACTATCAGATAGACTGTAAAGAGTCCACATGCCTGAGGTACCAACATTTTAGCTCTAGGGAATATCACCTCACAAGACATGGCACAGCTGAGGAAACAGTAATTTCTTTTTTCCAAAACCAATACTATTTTTATGGACCCTCTCATTCTACAAGGAAGTTGTAGAATATAGAGAATGAATATATCACATTTTAAAAAGTTTGTATCCTTCAAGCTGGATTTGAATAATTTCATTTTATTATTCTGCTCACTCTTCCCAACATAGTTTAATTCACCAACAGTATACAGCCAATTTTCTAGGCAGAGAGAGAGTGATCATATGCAAAAGCCATGATCCCTGCACTCAAGGGACTCACATTCCAGTTGTATTAGTCCATTCTTGCAGTGGTCAGCACTTGGTCCCAACCATTCAACGAGTCTCTATGAAGTTCCAAACTTTCCCTCATCTTCCTGTCTCCTTCTGAGCCCTCCAAATGGCTCCAACCTCTGCCTCCTGCGCAGTTCCAAAGTCCCTTCCACATTTTCAGGTATCTTTATGGCAATACCCCAATTCTGGTACCAATTTTCTGTATTACTTCATTCTCACACTACTATAAAGAACTACCTAGACTGGGTCATGTGTAATGAATGGAGATTTAATTGGCTCATAGTTCTGCGGGCTGTATGGCTTTCTGCTTCTGGGGAGGCCACAGGAAACTTACAATTGTGGCAGAGGGAGAAGGAGAAACAAGCATGTCTTCACATGGCTGGCAGGAGAGAGAGAAAGAAAAAGAGGGAAGGGGTGGTGCTACACACTTTGAAACAACCAGATCTTGTGAGAACTCTATCATGAGACAGCACTAGAGGAATGGTTCTAAACCATTAGAAACCACCCCCATGATCTAATCACCTCCTACCAGACCCCACCTCCAACTTTGGGAAATACAATTCAAGGTGATATTTGGGTGGAGACACAGAGCCAAACTATATCACCAGTGAAGGCAAACTTGCATAGGGCTGGCCTACCTCACACAGAAACTTTGCATAAATTTGAAATATAAGTGCCTTCTCCTGGTGAATTAGAGAAGCTTACTGAACATATGACCCAGTCAAATGAATTAGAAAAACGCATCTCTTACTCAGTGGATGCTGCTTTGTGATAGGACATCTTGTCCTTGACAAAATGCCCCCATGCAAGGCAA
Source organism: Nomascus leucogenys (assembly GCF_006542625.1). NCBI lineage: Eukaryota > Metazoa > Chordata > Mammalia > Primates > Hylobatidae > Nomascus > Nomascus leucogenys. The sequence continues at coordinate 6,431 of NW_022095772.1, read as the reverse complement.
ACTCTTTGCTAGTATACATAGTGTCCTGAAACATGTCCACTAATTTCTATAAAACAGTTACACAGATTGTGACAATTTCTAGAATAGAAAGAAGAATTCATTTCTATATGATAGTGAAGACAGGGATAATTGATTAATATAGGAGTTTGATCAAGGATGAGTTGCCAATAAAACAAAGAGACTGGGCAGGAGAGATGTGTACTCCCAAGAAGATTCTATGAACACAGCAAAACAGCTAAGTATGAAATCTCGTGTACACATGGATTAATGATTCTGAGAATGGTTTCTTGGAAGTGATAGAAAATGGGTTGATGGATAAATCCGACTGATGTTGAGTAGGGCCGTTAATTTTAAGTTGAATTATTTATAATCATTATAATTATTATTGAAGCAGGAATCCAGTGGAAGCATAGGCAGGGCATGATTTCATCTTTGTTTTAGCATCTTTGGTGCCAAAACAGATAGTAGATTACAGGTTGGAGAATGGAACTGGAGATAGGGAGAGTGGCTAGGAGACTTTTGTATTGTGTTACACTGCTTCACATACTCCCTTTCTATACTGCCCTCGGCTATTCCCTCTGTAATTCTAGCAAGGGATTCCAAGGACCACAGTTTATATTGCTTAAAGATCAAACTTAATGACAGTTTGAGTGATGTTCACATTTGAAGGGAAGGAAGTTTGCATTCACTTGCAGAGCAAACTGGTGACACATTTGAGTGAAATGGTTCTGAAAAATGTGGTGATAAAAGGAAAGAGAGACTGTAGATTTCATTGCCACAGTGACTTCTAAAGTCTAAGGACACCTTCCTGATTTTTGAGGAAATAATGTCCTAAAACATACCACCAATTATTATTAAAGAATCCTTAACAGTTTATGTCATTTAAATATATTTTATCTTCTCAAAATGTCTGTGGAATAATCTATAAGGCATGCAATTAATATTTGTGTCAAAATTTTGTTAAGAAAATTGAACTTTTAAGTGCAGGTATACAAATCTTTTCGTGAGTCTTCTCCCCCTCACTGAGTTTCCTAGCTCCTAGCTCACTGCCTTAGTATAAATTGTTCTATAAAAATATTAATTTTAAATAACAGTGATTATTCTTACTAATCACGTTTATATATAATTTTGATAGTCAAATAGTGACCTATAATGATTAATGATCTCTCTTTAGCATATGGAATTTAACATTTAGAATTTTAGCTTAACTTCCATGTGCCTGTTTAGCCATCAAAATAATATAATATTGCTCAGCCTTCTCAAACAAATAAATCACAAAATGGGAAAGATCTGAACCCAAAATAAGAGAATAAATATGATTAAATACCTATGAAAAATCATGGAGATTTTGTGTCTAGGTAAATGCACTTTTTTGGGGGAAGACTGAGGTTATTTGTATTGGAGAGCATCCATGACTTGTCAGAGATTACCCAGCTAATTAATGGCAGAGCCGGGATTAAAACTTTTGTGCTAATTCAGTGTTTGTATCCCTCTTTTCTGGGTAATTAACAGCTGGTCTTCTTGCAAATTTGCACGTAACTGTGCTATTTGAGGACTGCATTTAACTAGATACACAAGAGGAACAAAATATCTTCTGTAAAAGTTTCTTATAATTGGCAATGAGCTTTGGGATCTTTCTGGAAAATACAATATATTTCTAATTAAGCATGCCAAACGGAAGTTATGAAATTAAAAGCAGGAAAAACTTGTATAGGTGATTATTAGAACAGCTCATGATGACAAGCGTCTGCTAAGTGTCAGCTAATTTCATTTCCCTTGTCAAAGCTTCTAGATTTGGAATATGAGAGGTTTTTCTACTTTAAAACAGCTTTTTATTTATTGCATTTCTGTGCCTTTCATGGTCTAATTTTATTCCAAGAAAAAGCGGAAACAAATAATCAAACTATAGTAGAGATTATGGCTCTTCTGAATAATGTTCTGACACAGGCAAGATAAGCATTATTTTCAATTATGTTGTGTTTTTTAATACAAAGAATATATTGATATTGAACATGTTAGACAAAATAATTTGTTGAGATATGGTAATATACTGTGTGTGTAAGATGTAGAATTCAGTGGAAATTGAGTGGAGTCCTAGTTAATAATATTGTAATTGATGAATGAGTGGCTGAGAAGATGTTGTAATTTATATTTGAGGAAAATATTCTGGCAAATAGGAATTTACTCCTTTTAAATTGACTCCCATAGGCTGGTATTCATTTTCACATGGTAGGCGAGCCCTAGTTCAGGTTTTCTTTGGCACACATTAAAACAAACAGGTAGTTATAATAACTCTACACTCAATGAGTCTAATTGCTTATGCATATTTTATTTTTGATAAAACAACGAATTTTTAGGTAATTAGTTATCTAATTTTATCTAAAGATCTTCAGTCTTTAACTGATGCATTTTTCCTCTACTTGAATTACTGAATATTTTACATCACTAATTGTTGATCATTCAGTTGTATTTGTACAGAAACACATACAAACACACAAACACACAAATCACATTTCAAATGGCTAGCTTGGATCTTTGCTTATAAAGTACGTGGCTGCTTAAGAAAATATACCATATGAAAATTGTGTATTATGTAGTATTTATTGCCAGCAGTGTATAGACTTAAATAATAAATAATATAAAACATTCAAAGTTTTTCATATTCCTTTTTCCAGCATGAACTATAGATAACTGTGGGTCTTAATTAATAAAATTTTCTGGAACATTATCATACAGCAATAGACCACCAAATGAATTATAAACAAATCCTAATGGGGGGATAACAAAGTATAAATAATAGACCTCACAGTGAGAAATTTTTCATGCTTATATTGTTTATAGATTAATTTTTAATTTCTACTGTTTAATTTGTTATCTAGATTTGTAATATTTTAGAATATGTATTTTTTGCATGATCAATTTACCTTTATATCATTGTTGACAAAAGAGTCAAACTCTAAAATATTGGGGAGATTTATTCTGAGCCTAATATGAGTGACCATGGCCTGTGACCCAGCCCCAGGAGATCCTGAGAACATGTGCCCTAGGTAGTCAGGATACAGCTGGGTCTTATACATTTTAGGGAGGCATAAGACATCAATCAATACATGTAAGATATACATTGGTTCTGTCCAGAAAGCAGGACAACACAAAGTGGAGACTTCCAGGTCATAGAATTCAATGATTTTCCGATTGGCAATTGGTTGAAAGAGTATATCTAAAGATCTGGAATACATGGAAGGCAGAATGTTGGTTAAGATACTGGGTTGTGGAGACCAAGATTCTTCTTATACAGATGAAGTCTTCAGATAGCAGGCTTCAGAAGGAATAGATAGCAAATTATTCTTATGAGACTTAAAAAGATGCCAAACTCTTTAGTTAATTCTCTCCTGGATCAGGAAAAAGACCCAGAAAAGGAAAGGGGATTCTCTACAGAATGTAGGTTATCCCCACAAAGTGACAGCTTTGCAGGGCTGTTTCAAAATGTCAAGGAAATCTATTTTGAGATAAAATACTTTGATTACTTTCAGGGCCTGCTATTTCATGTTGATACCTTCCTGCTAGAAAGAGCCTGTTTTGTCAGTCTTAAGGTCTCTGTTGTAATGTTAATGCTTGTCAGCTGTGCCTGAATTCCAAAGAGAGGAAGGTATAATGAGGCATGTCTGGACTGCCCCACTTCCTGTCTTGGCCTGAACTAGTTTTTCAGGTTAACTTTGGAATGCCTTTGGCTGGGCAGGGATCCATTTAGTTAGTTGGGATCTTCGAATTTTATTTTTGGTTTACATCATTTATCTAGATGTTTCATGATTATAATGAAGCAAATCCAGTGATCACAGAATTTTATTCATAAGCGATTCGTAAGTGTTTCTACAAACAAAATGTTTTTTTGACACTGCCAAAGATATCCTTGCTATTAAAAATATGGTAAAATTTTCTTAATATCATCCAAACATCCAAGCTGTTTTCAGATTTCTCCAATTGTCTTATACTTATTTGTATGTTTTTCTGTCACTTCATTTTAAAATTCTTTGAATCAGGATCTAAATAATGTTCAACCATTGTGATTGCATATGTCTTTTGAGACTCCCTCTCTCCTGTTCCTTTTTATTAAAACTCTGGTTCTTAAAATTAAGGTATTGATCATCTCATATTACAGAGGAGGAAACTGGATTTCAGAGGTTAGTAAACTTGCCTGAAGCCTAGTAGCTAGAAATGGCAGTGCCAATTAAAACCAGGCATGTCCACCTCTACTGATCTTTCGCTATATCATGTTGCTGCCCTTGCATTATTCCTGCTTCTGTTTTTGCCTTATCTCTTTAGCCTGTTGGTCTAAAGAAAGAAATTGAGGCAACATTAATATAGAGAGGTTATTTGGGGCCAAGGTTCAGGATAGCTGCAGATGACTTACTTCCAGGTTGCCTCGGGTAGTGCTCCCTTCATCCTTTATTACAAACAGATTTTTAAAGGCAAAAAGGGACAAGGGTGGCTGATACAAAGTTGTTTGACAGGAATCCTCCCTGATTTTTTTATAGAAATAATTGGCTAATGATTGTCTATACATTGTTTGAACAATAGAGTATGAGGTATGGTTTCTAGCATAGGGCATTTTATGGCTACTTGGCTTCAGTTAGTGTAGAGACCACATATCAAGTGGCCTCAAGAAGTAATTTTAGCCTCAAGGGGATGTGAAACTCACTGCTGTCAAGTTTTAATGCCTCAGGGAGATAATAAAGAGGGCTTTATTCATCAAATAAAAGATTTTTTTTTCTTAAGCCTTTTCTACTTCTGGTCTAATTATTTTTTTCTAAAAAAAAATTTAGACTTTTCCATGTTCTTTTGAAAGCCTGCACATTAAAATGTAGAGTTTTGGGGACTCAGATGCCTGGACAAACTGATGTCACTCCTCTCCAATAATAAGTTACAGACCAAAGGAAAAAAATTTCTGGCTCCTCATTGTTCATTATTAAAAAGCGATTGCACTGAGGATATTTGGGAAAGATCAAACTGCTATCCAGATGCAATCCTGAGACCTTCTTAAGCAATCTCATGTGCATCTGGTTGCAGGCAAAGTTTCTCCCATACCATGGTTGACTATATTTGTGCCTTACTTGAGTTTACCCATTTATGGCTGTGTTGCTTATAAGAAGCACAATGCATGGTAGTTCTAATATAGTAGGCAGATTCCCTTGTAGCAGAAAAGTTGATTCTTTCAATGAGAGATTTTGGAAATTTAATATTATAATGTCTTGGTGTTTTAGATTGGACAATTAATATATGTTGGTGGAGAGGAACAAGGTATGGCCCTCTTGCCTTCCAGTTGCCTTCCAGTGAATACTTTCTATTCAAGTCCTAGTTTATTACACAGTACTCGAGAAGATAGGGTAGGAGCTACACATGTGTTTATTTCATTTATAATGTTGAAGAATGGACTTTCCTCATAATAAGTTACCTAAGCTACTCATAGCAAGCATCTCTTCTGTGTGTTTAGATTTTGAAGGGCTTCTTTTATATTATGTCAGTATCCATGGAATAGAGCACCATTTTACCAATTAAAAAATTTCAATGGTGATTTTTTAAGTCTTCCTTTTCCAGTCTTAAGCTAAATATTGGAATTTGGCATAGAAAATATTTACTTGGCAACACTTTCCATTTCTCAAATAATCTGGAAATTACTATACTCTCAAAAAATCTACATAATGTTATATAACCTGGAATTTTACCCTGGCCTCCAGTTCTTGATCATTGTTCCTTAAGGAATTAAGCATTAAAATGTTGTCAGTGAAAGAAAATGGCAGTTCTTGGGAGTTTTTGACAGGTGTCTTTTTTTTTCACATTTATGTCTACTCTCCCACTACCTATCACTGATAGGAGCACAATGGTCACTGAATTTTTGAGCATGTTGATGACGTTTATATGGACCAATCATTTGACTAGACCTCTTAGAGAATACCAATTATCTTTAATTCCTGAAAACTTGCTCTTTAATTTCTGAATTAGAACTAATAGACATGTGCTATGCATTTATTGTTACTCTGTTTCATAATGACCATAACTGCAACTTTATATTTCAAACCTCCCAAGTCCATCCTGGATGACAATGTCAAGGGCATAAATGTTCATTGTATTCATTAATATTTTTTTCTTCCTCCAGGGCCTAATAAGAAATATCCAGTTCTATATTTGAAAGGCAAATCCCATCAAATCCTGTATGTGGACCTTAAATTGCCGATGACTAATGAAGCCAAGGAAAAGGCTTTGGCTTTTGCAGCACAGCAACAGATGTCGAGTATTGAGTATGAGCGAAGGTTGATCACAGACACTCTAGAGAGCAGTAGTATCCGTGTGGCCATCGCCCTCCTGGGACTGACGAAGATCGAGGTGGGAATGGAGTAATAGATGATTCACTTCAATTACTCTCTCTTTAAAAATAC